>NC_091478.1:98687338-98902338 GCF_036971445.1 Narcine bancroftii
TATTTATGTGGACTGTCCCTTTAAGAGAACAGATTTAACAAACCTTGCAGGCTTTGGAAAGTGACTGTGAACTAGCAGCAGGCTTTGGTCAGCAGGTTCCGAAAGCTGATACATTTGCAGAGTGAAGGGAAGCAGCCCCGGAGAAGCTCGAGGCAGAGAGCATGTGACCAGCTTATTGAAAAGACAGGACAGAGTTTGCTCAGGAGGCCATTTTAAGAAGACAGCACAAGAATAAAGAGCACTTCAACCTCCTTTGTGGACCTCATTGTGTGATCATCGAAAAATTGTCAGATTTTGTCCTTTTTTCTTATAGAGGAATGAGAAGACTACTTCGTGACCAAAGAGAGTGAAGGTCACTTTTGTTTGACTGATCCACGAAAAGGGATCAACTTGCAGAAGAAACACTGTGCTTGGATGATGACCCGAGTGAGAGTCATTTGAGTTTGGCTGACCCACAAAAAGGGTTCTGGAAGTTTCAAAAGCATCACTTGCTTCATGTACCCTACGTAAAAAAAGAGAATTTAGTTGGCATTGTCTAAAAAGAAAACTTCGTTGAAGCACCTCAACAAGGGTTTCATGAGTTAATCACATTCAGTCACCCCCTTCATAAACTGCTAATTTCATCTAAGGCCAGTGTGTATGATGCATTTAAAGCCTACGTGCCATATTCATCCAAGGTCTGTGTATCTCATCCACCTGAAGCCTGCATATCGCATCAATTTCAAGCCCATGGGTTAAAAGTTCTGAACTCTGAACTTGGAACTGCCTTTTAAGAATTGTGTGGGTTTAATTAAGTATAGATAAGTTAAGTTTAAATAAATTAGATTAGGTATTATATATCATTGTTAATTAATAGTTAAAATATTATTTTAAATACAATACCATGTGGGCTAATTTTTAATTGCTGTTGTCTGGTACGTAACACACCCTATCTCCATCTCTTATCATTTTATATTCCAATGTCACAAAGGAACACCATAAATTTAAAATGGTACTGTCTTCTGTTATAGAATCTTGCTTGATTAATCAAATCAGAGGTAAGTTTTTTTTAAAAAACACAAAGTGTGATGGGTGCCAGGGATGTTGGTGGAGCCTGGTACTGCAAGAACATTCCAAAGATTCATAGGTAAGCACATGGATGTATGAAAAAATAGAGGGTGAAGGGTGTGAGTTAGGGAAGAGTTAGATTACTGTGGAGTAGGCTTACATACATAGATTGGCATAACATTGAGTCAGCCAAAGCTTGCATTATGCTGTAATGTTCCATGTTGTTTATTTGAAATCCTCCAACAAAAATTGGCATCGCTTCAACCTTTTTGAAGCAGTCAATCATCCAAAGCAAAAAACGTGCTCCAAAGGAATTTTTCTGTTTTTGGTTATTGACAGGATGCATATGTTGCTGGCCTGCCAATATTTGTGGGCCATTCTTAATTGCCCCAGAAATGAGGTAAACCAACTACAATAATAGTGTCAGAAGTAGTACGTCAGCCTGACTCGGAAAGTCTCATGGCATTCACACACTTGACATTTCTTTTTGAGAAGTCGTGCTAGTTTCAAGGTCACTCAATCCGAGACCAGTTTTCATTTGAAATTCCAGGTCTATTTAAATATGACAGAGAGAGAGAGAGAGAGAGAGGAGGAAGAGAGAGCCAGAGAGACAATGTGAGGCTCAGAGGAGATCGGAGAAGTGTAATGGAGAGAAAGAGTGGGGGAGGATAAGAGAGAGAGATAAACCACAAGAGAGTGAGTTGAGAGAGAGAGAAAACAAAATGCACCAGAGAGGGTGAAGAATGGGAGGAGAAATAATGGGAAAAGGAGAGTAACAGTTAGAGATAGTAAGTAAAAGGGGGGCGGGGGGGAGTGAAAGAAGGAAAGAAGTAAGGAGAGAAAAAGAGAATAAATGCATGCAATAAGTTTTCAGGATCTGTACTGCTGCTCATGCGATTGCCAGTTTTACGATTTGAAGGAGAGATATATTACAGAGTCACTTTACCTCAAAGTCATTCACTACAAGTAAGAGACTTCAAATGAAGAATTTATGTCAGATTATTAACGAATATCTCGAGATTACAGCCACAAATGTAACTCTGAGCTTGTCACGCTCTGGGAATGCACCTCTCACCAACATTTCCCCGACATTCAATCTCAGGGTGGACTGGTGTCGACCAAGGCTGCATCATCAGCTCAACAGTTTTTATAATCTTCCTGGCTGCAGTGCTGTATTTCACTTCCAGGAGCTCATCCACAGGGCAAATGGGATTTTTTCAAAATTCAATCCTGTTATTGTCTCTCTGGAACCAAGGGCACCCATTAGACAAAACTGTATCTCCACATGATTAGAAGCTCTACTGAATTTGTTTCTATAATTAATATCTCCTGGACATCGCAAGAATAATTTCACTATCACCTTGACCCATAATCTGCTTAACAACATCAGGGATGTATTCCACAGACTTTCAGGAATTAAATGAATACCTTCTCAAGATTGTAAAGAGAACTTATAGAGTAGGTAGAGAGAAAAAAATAGGGAAGAGTTGGATTGCTGTGGGGTAGGTTTGTATCAGTTGGCACAATATTGTCAGATGAACTGTATTGCATCGTAATATTCAATGTTGCTTGTTTGAAATATTGTTTCCATTGGTTGAGAAGTCTGGGACCAAGGGTCATTAACTTCAAACTGGAATTAAGTCTTTCAGAAGTGATCTTAGAGGGCAGAAAGGATGTGCAACTCTCTTCTGCAAGCAGCAATTGATTAAACATCAATCATTAATTAATCCTGATAGATTTCCGATAAAAGATACAGAGAAAAGGGGAAAATGTAGAGGCAGGCTTGATTTTATTGAATATTGGAACCAGCAGGAGAGATTGAATGATTTGCACCTATTCTTAAACCTTTGACAACACAATATTCCCCTCTGCACAGTATTGTTGTACCAGTCTAAACTCAACATGGAAAATAATTATGGTGTGAGAGAGTTGATCTACCCCATGAATAAAATTGCTGCAATTGCATTCCTGCTTGGTAGGAGATGAACTCTAGGGTCAGACATATGGTGCATGCCTGTGGTTGAGGAACCAAATGTGGGAAGTTACTATCTACAGGATTATGACTGAACACCAGCATGGCTAGTGTAGTGTTAGAGCAATATTGTTAGAGCATGAGCGACCTGGTTTCGAATCCACTGCTGTCTGTAAGGAGTTTGTATGTTCTCCCAATGTCTGCGTGGGTTTCCTCCCACCCTTCAAAAACATACAGGATTGGATGTAATTTGGAAGCATGGGTTCATGTGCCAGAAGAGCCTGTTACTGTGTAGTATGTCTAAATTTATTTTTTTAAACTAATTTAATTTCTTAAAAACCAATTTATTTTTTTAATTTTAAAAACCTCTGGGACAGAATCCCACTTAAATGTTTGTTGAATTCTTCAAATGTCTCAAGGTTCATCAGACCAACTGCCTTCAAACTGGAATGTTAAGTTTATTTTTCTCTCCACAGAGATTTTTCCCCCCCCCCCCCCCCACACATACGTTATATGCTGGTCATTTTTTAAAAACAGCCCAGGAGCAACATCACTTCTATCAAATGTTTAAACAACAAACAAAGGAAGGCTTTTAAAGCATTAAAAGAATGTTTAATTCTCACCAAAAAATGTTGGCTGCCGCTGATCACCAAGACCTCTCAACCGCAGCCAATCCCCGACACGTACCCACTCCTGCTGCTGAGGGAAGGGGAGGGAACGCCACTGAGCCTGAGGTTCCATTCCCCCCTCAGAGGCTGAGGTCTCACCCCTGCCCGGAAGCCTGGCGTCTTTGCTCCTACCCAGGAAGCCGAGATCCTGCTCCCGCCCGGGAGGCCGCTCTCCTTGACGATGCCAGGACAAGGGATTCTTCCGACCGCTTGCAGCTGCGAGACAGCGGCGTGCAGTTTTAGAAGGAGAGTTGGAAAGGAGAGTCAATAGGGAAAGATGAAGAAGAAATGGAGCGAGAGAGGGGACAAGGACAATCGTTGTTTTACCTTCATGTTGGATGAATTTTTATTTCCAACCTGTGAGGTCAGTCAGCTTCATAAAAAAAATTTGGATAAATGAGGATTCCTGATTTGCTTTGGATATCTTCATTTATCTGAACTTTTATTTAAGAATGGATGAATGTGTATTTTGGAAAATCCAATTTCCTATTATCAGAGTTGTATTGTATATTGATAGATAGATAGAGCTATATTTATTGATATACTTATTTATGTTTGTTTGTTTATTTCAGGTTTCAAGTATCTATGATTTTTTTGAGAGATTATGGATTTAAATGGTGACACCACGGCAAGTCCTTCACTATTCAAAAGTACCAAATCCCCGACATATAATGATGCAAACTGAAGACAAGAAAGAAAGAATGAAAAGCACAGCAGTGAGTTAAACAAGGAGAGTGAAAATTTGTTTCATTGTTCTTGCCAGTAACCCATGAATGTACTTAACTTTAACCATGTTCTGCTCTGTGTCCAAAAAAACCATTATTAATTATCCATTCACTTCAACAGAAGAAAAAAACATCATCGACTGTGCAGAGCAAGTGTAATTCTGTCTTAATGAAGCCATATTTCATTTTTAATTGTCTGTCACTATTTTATTGGTTTCAAAGAGAAATATCTTAATCAACACATTCACTCCTGCCTTAACAATGATAAATTGTGTGGATTAATGTCCACCATTCAGGTCAATGTCCTTTGGAGACTGTGTTGCACAGTTATGAAACAATGGGATCCAGTGTTAAAAATGCTAATCATCTTTGTGTAAAGAAAAGACAGCTTTAAATGGAAAATTAATTTTAATTTAATTGTCTCTTTTTTTAAAAAATCTGCGGCCAGCAGAGGTGTTTTTTGAATCTCCTCTGGGATTGGATAAGAGTTTGCAGATTAAAGTTTCTCAAGCCATCTTGCAATTTTCATGAAAACTTCACCGATGGTTTCTAGAATAATGATTTTATTGACATACTCATGTTACAATCTACCTTTGCATCAGTATTCTTACTTCTTGCAGCCAAAGAGGAATCTGTAAAGTGAAATTATAACAATAAACCAATTTAATTAAATTAAAAGTGTCATTAAATACATTGGACAGGTAGATAATAAACATCTTATCAAAATTCCTAGTGCAAAAAAGTGACTTGCAATAGTGCGGACAGTTTGATTTTAAAGCTTCTGTACCTTCTGCCTGAAGGTAGCAGTGAGAAGAGGTTATGACCAGAAGGCTGCCTCATATGGATGTCTGCAATGAATGAGAGATCAGACCCTGTGATGGACCTGGTGATGTTCGCTACCCTCTGCAGCCCTCTGTTTTCCTTCATACCCAGGATCCAAAAATCCAATTCTCCCAGTAGACCCATTGTTTCTGGGTGCTCTTAGCCCATCTGCTCATCTCAATTCTATTTTGTACCCCTTGTCCAGTCCCTTCAATACCTCGCATGCCCTCCATCACTTCAACAACTCCAGTTCCCTGAACTCATCCGCTTCATCTTTACCCTGGACATCAATCTCTATACACCTCCATCCCCCATACTAAATGGTTCAAAGCCCTTCATTTCTATTTCACCAACAGACTCAACCATTTGTCCTACCATCATCCTCCGCCTTGCAGAACTTCTCCTTTGACCCATCCCACTTTCTCTTTACCTTGACAAAGAGCTCAGGCCCTAAAAGCTTGTTAAACACCTTTGCTTCCTATGGGACCCGCTGAATTCCTCCAGCAGTTTTGTACAAGAGAGATCACCATTTCTTCATTGTTTCTGGGCTTGATTTCAAAGCACCCTCCCCAATAGAGCTGTGGGAACACTCCCACCACACAAAACACAGGGTATTCCCACCTTCTCAAGGATACTGAGAGACGGAAAATAAATCCCAATGATGCCCTCATCCTGTAAAGTGGATGTAAAATAAGAGAGCTATGTACAGGAAATTATGACGGCTTTTAGTCAATTTAATTGAATTTGATTTACCCGTTTGCCTGTTACTCAATCTCCAGTTTTGACAAGGCTGAACAGCCAGTAAGTGGATCAGAGTTTTGACTAAAGATACTGAGGAAAGAAAATCTGGCATCATTTTTAAATTATCTGATAGGACACACAATTTATCTTACAGTGCACTGAAGTCTAAAGCATTGCAAATGGCTAACTTGGCAATTCAGGTTCTCTCACCCAAGGGACAACTTTATCAAAAGATAAAAATAGTTAGAACCTTTATTACACAGTAACTAATATGTCATGAAGTTGCTGACAAACTCCTCCCAAGCTCTGACCTCACTTCCCCTTCTCAAAGGTGTACTTTTTCATCATTTATTTTCATTTGACTTGTCCGCAAGGTGAGCTACAAAGTGAAAGGGCAGAATGTTGACTTTCTTCCCTTCTGTTAAGAGGTCCATGCACTTGCAGATGACATGCAAGGCAGTGAATCCTTGTCCAATGCACAAACGTACTGGAGAAACTCAGCAGGTTACTCAACATCCATAGGAAGTAACGGGGAGCCAACATTTCAGGCCTGGGCCCCTCATCAGCAACAAGTGGAAAATGGAGGTAGATTCCTGAATAAAAAAGGGAGAGAGGGGAGAAGGGGAAGGGGAGGAACATAGACTAACAGGTAAGAGGTAATAGATGCACAAGGGTGGGAGAACTGAGGAGAAAGAAACAGAAGTGATGGGGAAGAGATAGGGTTAAGGGTCGCTCTCTAATAGAAGGAAGAGGATCTCAGAGCCTTGAAGTCACATGGTCTGAGTTGATCAGGATGTCAATGCTGATGCAGATTTCTACATCGAGTTCAGTCGGCCTCTGTCTCAGATGGTTATATATGTAATGTCCATCAACACCATCACAAACATCTGAACAAGTCCTGCTTCTTATTGAAGTCTCCGTCTGAGACCTTGCTATCTCTTCACAATTTATTGTGTACCCCTTCAGAAGTAATTAATTGTTTGCAAAGATCCTGGCAAGATGTTTCTGGGAAACGAGACAAAGCTCGGTATAAATCCAAATCCATACTTTTTAACCAAACTATGAAGTGTCACAGCTCTTGAAAATTAATTTCCTTTGGCAGCACTTCAACTAAATTTGGCAGCAAAAAAAAAAACATGCTAATCATGAATATGTTTGAAAATATAATTAAAAATATTATAAACTGAGCTCCTTTATGCTCTTGTTGAAAACACAGAGCTCGGACGGTTGATAGATTCTCTTCCACACAAAGGTAGATGCTCTAGTATTTATTCATTGATACTGAGGCAGAGATGTAGAAAAATGGGAAAGGAGTGTTTTACTTATTCAGTATTCAGGATGTGGGAGTCACTGGTGATCACTAATTAATTGCCGATGGCTGACTGCTTTTGAAGAGATGGCTGTGGGCTGCATTCTTGGTGATGCAGTCTTTCTGATGAGAAGACAGGTGTTCAGGAGAAAGTTGAGAGCCAGCGACGATGAAGGAACAGCAATATACTTGCAAGTCAGTACGACTCGTGGCATGGAGTGATATCTGCAGGCAGTGGGTGTTCCTAAGCCTGCACTACCCTCAGTCTTCTGGACGCTGGAGGGACTCAACACGGGATCCCCAGCTTTTGACACACTCCAAAATTCATGTTGCTGAACAGGTCGAGTCATGGTGACTCCCTAAAAAGTAAACGGTGGGGGTTACTCATAATAGATGCCACTGCAAATATTAAAACTAAGAGTTTTGACTCTCTCTCATTTTAGATAATACTATCTTGGCCCCTTTATAGCATATCTGTTACTTTCCATAAATCCACCCATTGTTGACCTGGTCTTGCTGATTCATGTGTGGACTTGTTGGATGCGGAGGATGCCTCCTCTTTTGCGCAAATCTGGAAATAGAATGACTGTTTAAAAATAAGATGGGTCACCATTTAAAACAGAGGTGAGGCAGAATTATTTTCTTTCTCAGAGGAAGACTTATCCACAAAGACAGCAATCTTTGGATATTTCCAAGGCAGAGATGGATAGAATCTTGATACGCTGGGGGTGAAAGATGATCAAGAATAACTGAGTTGAGGTGACAATTTTATCTCTGTGAGTGGAAAGAAAAACATTGAGAACCATGATCTAACCTTTCTCTTCTTCACTCCTCTTAACCCTCCACTTCCTTCCATCCATGTGCCAATCTAAAAGTTATTTAAGCATCCTGATTGTACCAGCCACCACCACCACACCCAGCAATGCATTCCAGACAGTCACCATTCTCTGTGTTATATATATTTAAAAAACCTAACATCAGTTATAAACTTTCCTCCTCTGGTATTGGCCATTGGAAAAAAAAGTGTTAGCTGTCTACTCTATTAAGTCACCTCTCATTGCTCCAAACAGAAAACCCTAGTTTGCTCAACCTTTCTTCCTAAGACATGTTTTCCAATCCAGGCTGCATCCTGATAAATCTCCTCTGCAAAGTATCTACATCAGTGGTTCTCAGCCTTTTTCTTTCCACTCACATACCACTTTAAGTAATCCCTATGTCATCGGTGTTCTGTGATTAGTAAGCGATTGCTGAAGGTGGGATGTGAGTGGAAAGGGATGGTTGAGAATCACTGCTCTAGACCCAATTGTCACTGAAATATTTTGCTTGGGAAATCTGTCATTGTCCCATTTCGCTTGGAGTTATGAAACCATGCACATAACGAGTCAATTAGGTAAGATTAAAACAATAATTTTCAAACTTTTTCTTTCCACCCCAGATACCACTTTAAGCAATCCCTTACTAATTACAGAGCACCTATGACATAGGGAATATTTAAAGTGATATGTGAGTTGAAAGACAAAGGTTGAGAACTCCTGCTATAATGAATGACCAGAAATGAATGCGATATTGTAGTCTCACCATAATTTATTATTATTTTTTTTAAAAAGAGCTCTTAATCATAATACAACCCCCAATAATGAAGTTCTGCATACCATACATCTTAACCACCCAATCAATTTATCTCAAGAAGCTGAGAAACCACCTTATCAAAGTTTATAAAATCATGAGGGGGCACAGATATTCCCTTTTCCACAGGGCATGCAAGTCTAGAATCAGAGGTCATTGGCTTAAGATGAGAGGGAAGAAATTTAAAGAAGATCAGAGAGGGTGGTGATAATATGGAATGAGCTGCCAGGGGTGGTGGAGGCAGTTTGAATGACAATGTTTAGGAGCTTGTATTTGAAATGCAGGGAGGGATACAGGCCTGATGCAGGTAAATGTGATTGGTGTGGATAGGTATCGTGATCGGAATGAACAAGATGGACCGAAATGCCCCTTTTCTCTTCTGTATCAGATTCTGGGATTCTATGAGCTATAATCATCTTTCTCTGTGCAAAAGGTGAACATTGTGTTTTACCTTAATGCCCTATTTGACATCTTGACCAAAGTGTTTGGATGCCAGTTGTGAATTAGCTTCAGTAGCTTTCAGATCAAGAACAGTTTCTTTTCAACAGTTATCAGGCTCTTGAATATCCCCTTGTTTCACTAATCAGGGACAGCTGCACAAAAGGACTGTCTGCACTATTTTCAAGTCACATTTTTTGCACGAGATTAACTGTGAACATTTATTATCTATATTTTTTATTTATTTTCACTTTAGAGTTGCTTTTAATTGTTTGCTTTGTAGTTTTTTTTAACAAAGTATCCATTCACTGCAACAAGAATTTCAGTGCATATGTACATTTTGCAATGTGTATGAAATAAACTCAATATTGTAGCAGCCCACACACAGAGATGCAGACCCACCCACAAAATGGCCAACAAACGAAGTTCGTTGACACCAGCCGTCATCCCAGGTGACCTCCCACATGGGAGAAAGAGAGGGAACTGTGGCAGGAACACTTACCAATCCAAGGCCAGCGCTCCAATGATGTGGTGTCCTGATGTCAGCACCTGGGGCCCATATAAAAATGATAGCCAATGCCATAAACCAGTCTTGGTCTGCATTCTTCTCCATGCCTGCACAGCGCAAATGCTACATTGGGGACCCTGACAGGTCCAACCGGCAGTTGGACGAAGATGACGGACGAGGCGGAGCCAGCGACCATCCACGAGGTCTCACTCAGGGATCCAACGTTTTGGGTGTCACAGCCACACATATGGTTCGATCAGGCCAAGGCTCAGTTCCAGCTTTGACACATTTCCACCGATGAGTATACTCGATCAGGACACAGTGGCAAGGGTCGTAGACTTCCTATGGCAGCTTCCGGCAAATACATGGCCCTCAAAGAGCTGTTAACCCACACTTTTGGTCACTCCTGGTGCAAGCATGCTGCCCGATTGCTGCACATGGATGGATTGGGGGACAGAGCCCCATCTGCCCTAATGAGCAACATGCTCACTTTGACTGAGGGCAGATATTTCTGGAGCAACTGCCCGATAATATCTAACACTTGCTCATGGGTGAGGATGCTAGTGAGCCCTGGAGGATTGTGGCCTGGGTGGACATGCTCTGGAGAGCGAAAAGGGATACGACCGCCGTCATAGACCAAGTCAGCAAGCCCCATGAACAGCTGACTCCTAAGCCAAGACCAGCGGAGAGGCAAGTTAATAGCACTGTCGATGCCACTCACCCAAGCCAAGCCACGAACACTAAAGGGGACCACAGGCTGGGCACGTCCATCTTGATTCTTACATGCATGCGCAAGCCTTCAGTTGGCGCCCGAACCGCGGGTTCACATATTGGAGCTCGAATGGTGATTGCGCGAGTTAAGCGCCCTGACAATATTGAATTTGTACCTTTAATGCCAACTAACAGGGTAAGTACATACATTTTAGCTTTCACATGCCCTGATCCCTGTTCTAGTTTGTCAAATACAAAATAAACAGCATAAATTTTTTATTATTTCTTTATATTTTTTATATTAATTTTCAGTTGTATGTGCGGATGGACAGAAGTAACATTGGTTGCAAGTCAAGGAGTACCTGTACACAAAATTGCTGGAGAAAATCAGCATGTCACACAGCATCCATAAAAGTGGATGTGGAGAAACAGGCCTGAATAAAAACATGAGGGCTCTTTATAACTGAATATATACTGTTATAGCGGTGGCTACACTGCTAATTGAAGGATTGCACAACCAGACAGGTTGAGTTCAGTGAGCAAAAACTGATTTATTGCAGGCTGCCTGGCTGGTCTTATACTCCCAGCTCGGACCTGGCTGAGAACCGCGCTGGGGCACCTCCGTCATCACCGGGGCGTCATGTGGATTTCCAAGCACGGGCTTCTGAGCCTGGTGGCGAGGTCAGGAGGAAACCCGCGACGGCGCCATTTCGGCCAGCTGCCCCGCCACGTGCGTGACAAGTGGGGCCGGTTTGCCTGCCTAATGGCGCTGTCGGGGCCACACACAACGATTTAGCCTACAGTCGAACAAGAGTTATGCTGAGAAATGTACGCTGGGCACAGGCAAGACTTTTAAAGATCCCAAGAGTTGGAGATTATCTAAACTGAATAGTTATTTTGGGCGGCATGTTTAGCACAGTAATAGTGCAATGCCAGCGTCCCAGGTTTAAATACGCCGCTATCTGTACATATGCCATGTGACCGCGTAGGTGTCTTCTGAGTGCTCCGGTTTCCTCCCACCCTTCAAAAATGTTTGCAGTTTGTCAGTTAATTGGTCTTATGGACGTATTTGGGCAGGCATGGGCTTGTTGGCCTGAAGGGCCTGTACTGTGTTACATATCTAAATTTAAAAAAAATTATAATCTGCAATGGTTTAAACAGGAAGCAGAAGTAAATTTTATATTTAAAGTTTTAATATCAAAGGTGAAGAATTTATTGACCAGAAATTCAAAGGAATAATATTATTGCATTGTATATCACATCACTGTAATGAAAATGGGCAGTCAACAAAACCTCCTTAACTCAGTATTATCCCATATAGTGTAAGCAATTTGTATTCCCTCGCATGTGCTAAAAGATCCATTTATCATTGCTTTGCATAAGTAACTCACGTGGTATCAGTAGCAATTCTGTTAAATTACTGAACGAGACCCAGATTAAAGATCAACCAATGCAAGCTCGAAATTCACTACAGTGTCTTGAGAAGCTAAATTCACTTACTTAAATGATTAAACCGTTAGCACCAATGAAATGTGCAGAAGGCAGTGAAAATCTCTGATTCGTGTTCTTCTTAGAAGTAGACCACTTGGTTTCTTGAACATGCTGCACCACATAATCCGATTATGAGCAAGCTGACCATAACTGCTCGAGTCCAAAAGTCTGACTCAGCCAAGAATCCAGTGAATTCAGTATTCACAGGACTCCAGGGTAAAAGATTCCAAAGATTTACAACCATCTGAGAGAAATGGTTCCCTTCATCCTCACATTTCATCTACTTGCCTCCACATCATTCACCATTTCCGTCAGCTGCCAAAGGATCCCATGACTGTAAGGCCATAAGACAGGAGCAGAATTCAACCCATCGAATCCAGTCATTACGGAGATAGAAACGAGAAAGTCTGCAGATGCTGTGATCGCAGATAAAGCCACAGCAAACATAGGAAGCAGAGACAACGAGCCAATGTTTCGGGGCTGATTCCTCTATCAAGGTGTGTCAAAAAGCAGGCAGGTGCCTGAATTAGAAAGGTGGGGGGAAGGGGAAGAGGTAAAGAAAGGACAGGGGGACGAGCATAGGCGAACAGCCAAGAGGCCATAGGGGGCATGGAGAGGACAGGAGAGAAAAGCTGAGAATTGATCAGGGAAGGGGAGGACGACTCTGTGAATGTAATGTTGGAGGAAAGGAGACATGGGGGGATATGGGAGGGGGCGAGGAGAGGGATTGAAACCAGTGAAGTCAAGGTCAATTCCATGCGGTTGGAGGATTATCCCATTTCAATTACCTGCCCCATTTCTATGCCAAACTGAGACCTCACAAATTGAAGGAACATGGTTGGTGTAATAGTTAGTGAAATGCCTTTATAGTGCCAGCGATCATGACTGGACTGGGGCTGGAGTCCCATGTTGTCTGTAGTGAGTCCATACCTTCTCCTCGTGTCTGCGTGGGTTTTCTCTGGCTTCCTCCCACCACAAAAGTGTAACGGGTTGCAAGTTAATGGGGTGTAAATTGGGTGGCAGGGCCCTGTAGGCCGAAATGGCCTGTTTACCATGCTGGATGCCTACATTTAAATTTAAAAACACTTCGTATTCAGTCTGGGCACCTTCCTATCTCCAATGGGCCATCCCAAAGTCCCAGTTCCAGGTCACTTCAACTCCCCCTTCATATTCCCACACCAGCCTGTCTATCCTGACCCTTCCCTAACCCCAGGGTGAAACCCATCTCTAACAAAAAGAGCAAAACTTCATACTTCAGAAATACCAGGGTATTCCACAATCCAATGGGATTTACATTGAATTTTACAATTTCAGATAAACCTTACCTCCTGTGTCCCCCTCTCTCTCTCTCTTTCCAATGGACCTCTGTCCCTCCTATTTTTGTTCCCTTTCTCATATCCCTCTTCCAGGCCCCATCACCTATTTTCATCCCCCTTTTTCTTTCCTGATCCCATCAACAGTCTCCCCACTCCCATGCATTTCATCCACCAAATACCCTCTGCCCCCGGTTCCAACTGCCCTCCATCTCTCCCCTAAAGGTTACCATTTTCACCCTTCCTCACATCAGATTACAGTTCTGGTAACTGTTGGTGTTCCTGCTGATCGTCATCCAACAATCTTATTCCATGTTCATGCTCCTCCTATTTTTATTTTGTTCCCCCCCTATCTGCTTCCACCTGTCACCCACCCAATTCAGCTTGGGTACTATTGATTTCCTGGGGCATAGAATAAACAAACATGGGGCAACACCCCTTCCTGAAAATGTTGAGGCAGTCCAACATCTCTCCAATTTCAAGTCCTCTCTGTCAGAGCTCCATTATCCATCATCCCTAACCCTCTTCCCTGCCTTCCAGGCCAAATGTAGACTCTTGACCTGAAATAGCGACTGCCCTTTCCCCTCCCCACCAAATGCTCCAAGCCCCATTGAGTTCTTCCAGCTGTTTGGTTTTGCTCCAGATCCCGGCATCTACAGTCCCTTGTGTCTTCCGAGAAAGAATTTCCTCCAGGTGTATTGGAGCCATTCTGGTGTTCACTGCAGGGACTGCACAGAATGGGGAGACAGTTCCCAGCTAGCTTACCAAGGCTCTGAAATTAAATAAATGGAAACAGGAAATACTGTATAAACTCAGCCAGGCAGGCAAAATCTTTGGAAAGAAATACAGTTCACGTTTCAGGTCGAAGATTTTTCATTAGGAAGTGAAAAAGAGAGAAAGTCAGTCAGTCAGAGGGAAGGTGGGGGTAAGCAATGGACAGAACAATAATGGAATGTCCATCGTCTGGTGCAATGATGTCACCACTACATGGAGGGCTCCTATTGCAGTCTCAACCTGAAATGTTGAGCATTCTTTAGGCTCCACAGGTGCTACTTGATCCATTGAGTTTTTCAGGATATTTTATTTGGTCTTGGCTCCTTTGAAGTTGTACAGTCTTGACTACTGGAAATAACATGAATGCACAAATGAAATGCAAAAACAAAGGTAGGAAGAGGAATAAAAAAATACAATGCCCCGTCCTGATGAAAACAAGTAATTCAGCCTCAGATGGGGGATTCACAAGTGAGTCCTTCAGACAGCAAGGTGCCCAGTTGGAGGAGGAAGTTTTTGTTCCTTGGGTTTAAATTCGGCCTCGATGCATGCAATTCTTATTCCCCCCACCAATAGTGAAGATGTCACTGAGTTGGAAAGGGTGGAGAAAAGATTCATGCAAATGCTGCCGTGATTGGTAGGCTTGAATTACAAGGAGAGAATGAACATTTGGGACTTTTCTCCCTGGAGAGTGGAAGACAGAGGGGAACTCAGAGGTTGATAAAATCGTGAGAGGCATAGAAGAGTCATTATCTTTTTTTCCCCAAGATAGGAAAATCAAAAACTAGAAGGCTTAAATTTAAGTTGAGACATTAAGATTTGAAAGAGACTTGAACGACATCTTTTTTTCCCCCTACCCAGAGGGTTGAGATTCAAGGAAAAATCTTTCAGAGGAAATTTTAGAAGAGGGTACTATGGCAACATTGAAAGGACAATTCAACAGGTGGAGAAAGGTATATTTAATTTAAAAAAAAATTAAATTTAGACATCTAGCACAGTAACAGGCCATTTCGGTCAATGAATCTGTGCCACCCAATTAACCTACAGCCCTAGTATGTTTCGAATGGTAGGAGGAATCTAGAGCCCCCAAGGAAAACCCATGCAGACACAGAGAGAATGTACAAACTGCCTTCATCCACAATCTTCCAAAATGTTTGCCTTCTTCCACCAACGTAACTTCCCTTCCATCACCATCGACTCAGCCCTCACCCGCATCTCCTTCATTTCTCGCTCATCTGCCCTACACCCACCACCCCCCCCCCACCCCCACCCCAACAAACACATTATCCTCCGGAATTTCGGATACTTACAACAGGATCCCACTACCAGACACATCTTCCCCTCTTTGCCTTCTGTCAGGACTGCTCTCTGTGCCTCTCTCATGCACTCCCCTCCCCACCCACCCAGCTCCTTCCCCTGTGGCTGCAGGAGGTGCAACACTTGCACCAACACCTCCCCCACTCACCATGACCTGCAGCCCCAAGTAGCACTTTCAAGTGAAACAAAGACTTCACGTGTATCTGCAGGACTGATTTACTGCATCCGGTTCTCCCTTTATGGCTTTTTTGTACATCGGAGAAACTGGGCACAGATTGGGAGATCACTTTGTTCCATCTACACCAGTGATAGAGACCTCCCAGTAGTCAACCATTTCATTTATGTCACACTCCCACACTCATGTCTGTCCATGCCCTTGCGTACTGTCCCACCAAGTCCACCTGCAAATAGGAGGAACAACACCTGATTTTCCATCTGGGCACTCTTCAGCCAGATGGTGAGTGGAGTAAAACTCACTTTGAATCTTTGTTGACATGACAACTTGGTGGACTTTCAGGGAATGGCTGTGGTGTCCTCCCAGTGCAAGGAAACTTTTCCTTTGTGGTTCTTCTGTTCCTTGTTCATGTTATTATAAATGAGTGGGAGAATTCCCCCATTCCCACAATAATCTAGGATCTGAGTCGACTGCGATGTAATTTGTGGTCTAGGCCAGAATCCCACTCCATTTCCTTGGTTCTAACTTAAGGGATTTAGCACATGGGATCATCGGGACAAATCAGATGGAGAAAATTAGATGAATATCCTTGCTAGAAAGGAGGTTAATTTTATAGCACGATTCAAATTAGTGAAGAAGTTTGAGAGATTGCTTTGAAAAGAGCTAGTAATCATGGACATGCTGGGATAAATGGCCTCCTATTTCAATCAATGATTCAAAGTTCATGGATGGGAAGAATGTTAGGGCATTCGGAGCCTGACCTACTCCATGGTGCAACTGCCAGGATTAGCTTTTCCATTGCTGGAGGTACGATGCACAAGACAGATTTTATTTCCACCAGAAAAAAACAAAAGTGTAATTAATAAAATTCAGATGAAAGGAACAAAGAAGAAAAGCCAGCGAGGGTATAAATCTGAAAGCTTATGAGATTCAGCATTGCAACAATTCAGGTGAATTGAATTTGCTTTTAAATGGGCCGTCAACTTTCAAAAGACTTTGATTAACAAATTATATTTCCCTTGTTAAATGATTTGGCTTTCCAGTTAAATTAAATTGCAGCATATGTGAAAAGAGTCCAGGGCCAAAAATGAGAACCCATTTCATTAGCCTCATGAAGACAGATGGGTTTTCATTAACAGTTCTGGAGCTTTAACAGAGCCTTGGAGTTGGGACACAGTAGGCCCAGCCACTGCCAGAAAAAGGCAAAGGATATTGTGCCTGCAGTGACAAATCTTCCCACTCAACCCTCAAACCCCATAGCTTTGCAGATACGAGGATGATGAGGGACATTTTCACTGCAGCTGTGCAGTCATGGAGTTCTACACGATAGAATATTTCTCCATGCTGAAGCCAGTCTCATTTGGCTGCACTTGGCCCATATTCTTCTGAACCTTCCCTTTATATGTACTTTCCTAAATGTCCTTTCAACATTGTAATTGTTTCTACTTCCACCTTCTTCTCTAGCTGTTTGTTCCACAGTCTTGAGCCAACCCAATTTTGACTAGATTAGGTCTAATAGTTTGATTACCACTTTTATCCTGTAACTTGATTCAATCCCTCTCCTCAGCCACTGTCAGAGACTGAATCAGATTGCTTGTAAACTCTGAATCCCACATGATCCTCAGCTACATTCCTACTCAATAGTCCAATGCCTACAACCACTCTGATACGATCTTTGTATCTTCTCAACAGCTGTTGAATTCCTCATCCATGTCCTGAGTATTCATAGAGTACTGTGTTCTCTCAGGCAGCTTTTCACCATCCACCTCACCGCGATCTCATCCACCTCACCGCGATCTCATCCACCTCACCGCGATCTCATCCACCTCACCGCGATCTCATCCACCTCACCGCGATCTCATCCACCTCATCGCGATCTCATCCACCTCACCGCGATCTCATCCACCTCACCGCGATCTCATCCAAACCTTCCACCTCAACGTGATCTCATCCATATGTTTCTTGCATGGAGACAAAAATACACCATCTTATTCCCCACATCTGTTGATTTTCCCCAGTTTTCAACCAGCCAATGTATGGTTTTAAAGTTATCTTCCTTGTTTTCACATTCTTTCCTGGCTTCACATCCTCCTCTCCTTCTCATCTTCCCTTGATCTACCATATTTTAGAAGTCTGTGTTTCTCCAGTTCAAGCGTTTAGATGTTAGATTTCAAATTTATTGTACATACATGACCCTGAAAGTCTTTCTTCTGTGGGTGAGACAGAATTAGCATTTACTGATAATGCAAAAATTGTACAAAACATATACATGTAAACAAATAATGTAAATAAAGAAATATAAACAAATTGCAATACAGAGAGAATTTTAAAAAATCAATAAAGGGCAAAAGTAAGAGTCCTTAAATGAGTCCCTGATTGAGTTTGCTTTTAAAGAATCTGATGGTGGAGGGGTAGAACATGCTAATATAAGACTTGTGGCACCTATATTTCTTTTCTGATGACAGCAAGATCTGAGCATTGGTGTGCTGGGTGGTATGGATCCTTGATGATTGCTGCTGCTCTCTGACAGCCGAGTTCCCCGTAGATTTTCTCCATGGTGGGAAGAGATTTTCCCGTGATGCCCTGGATTGTGTCCACTACCTTTTGGATGACTTTACACTCAGGAGTATTGGTGTCCCTATACCAGACCATGATGCAGCTGGTCAGCACACTTTCCGCTAGACAACTATAGAAATTTGCCAGGGTTTCTGGTTTTATTCCAAACCTCTGCAAACTCCTAGGGAAGTAGAGATGCTGACGTGCTTTCTTTACAGTGTCATTAATGTTTTGTGTCCAGGAAAGATCCTCCAAAATAGTGACTTCTAAGAACTTCCCTCTCCACCTTTCATACCTCCGATTTTCCTTTCCTGAAGTCAACAACATCTCCTTGGTTTTGATTATATTGAATGCAAAGTTGTTGTTGATGGCACCCACTCAATCCACTCAATCCACTCAATCCACTCAATCCACTCAATCCACTCAATCCACTCAATCCACTCAATCCACTCAATCCACTCAATCCACTCAATCCACTCAATCCACTCAATCCACTCAATCCACTCAATCCACTCAATCCACTCAATCCACTACTGTAATATTATTGACAAACTTGTAGATGTCGTTCCGAGCCACACAGTCGTAGGTGTAAAGTGAGTAGAGCAGGGGGCTAAAAATGAAGCCCTGCAGTGCTCCAGTACTGATGGAGATTATGTCGGAGATATTCGTACCAATTCTCACTGATTGTGAGGAAATCCAGGATGCAATTTTGCTCTGTGCTAACTAATCACCCTCTGTACTCTGTTTTACTTGCTGCACTTCGTATGGAATGTCTAGCTTGACAGCTAACAGAATGTTACCTGGGTTTAAGCAGGGAGAGATTGGGCAGATTAGGTCTTTATTCTTTGGAGCGTAGAAGGTTGAGAGGGGATTTGATAGAAGTATTTAAGATTATGAAAGGGATAGACAGAGTGGATGTGGATAGACTATTTCCGTTAAGAGGAGGAAAGATTAAAACAAGAGGACATGAGTTAAGAATTAAGGGGCAGAGGTTTAGAGGTAACATGAGGGGGAACTTCTTTACTCAGAGAGTGGTAGCCGTGTGGAATGAGCTTCCGGGAGAAATAGTGGCGGCGGAGTCAATTGTATTATTTAAGAAAAGGTTGGACAGGTCTATGGATGAGAAGAAGATGGAGGGTTATGGGCATTGTGCAGGGAGGTGGGACTAGAAAGGGGTGTTTGGTTCGGTGCGGACTAGAAGGGCCTAATGGCCTGTTTCCGTGCTGTAATTGTTATGATATGTTATATGACGATAAAGTTGATCTTGAAAAAGTGTTCTGGCCCAAAACATCAGTTATATATCTTTTTCCACGAGATCTGCTGAGTTTCTCCACATTTGTGTTTTTATTACATGCACAGACTCTTGTGTTTCACTTAATCTTGTAAATCCCTATTATGTCTTCATCTGTATAGAAACATCAAATATAGATACAGGACTATCATTCAATAGGAGCATGGCTCTCATGCTTTCTCTCCACATCCATGGATACCCTTAGCCAACAGGAACACATCCAACTTTTGTTTTAAAAATACATCTAATCAGCTGTCTTCAACAAATTTCTGCAGTAAGGGGTTCCACAAATTCACAGCTCTCCAAGTGAAGATTTTTCTCCTCATATTAGTCCAAAATGACTTCTCTCTTATCCTTCGACAGTGACCCCTTGTTCTGAACATCCCCCACATCGGGAACATTCTTCCTGTGTCAACCCTGCCCCGTCCTTTCAGAAATTTACACGTCTCAATGAAACATAATGTCTTATCCCTGGAAATTACTCCCTGAATAACTCAACATTCTACCTCATTTAAAATTCTCTTCAAAAACCACTTCTTCCACTGAGATTTTTGTCACATGTTCTAATTTCTTGGAGTTAAATTCATTCACTTTCCAGTGAAGTGCCGTGCAACATTTTACTGCATAAAAAATGCTATATAAATGCAAATTGCTGTTCAGTTCCATCAGTGCAGTGTTCCTGCAATCTGTACGCTCTGAGCTTTTAGCATTTTGGGTATTTTTTTTAATTTCAGGTTTCCAAAGCAAGCACTTTTTATGCTCCAATTCATTTGGAGCATAAAGACTACTACAAAGCATTTATTGTCTGACTGTTATACTGTAATTTCTATATCATTCCATGCCAGCTGTAATTCAGCTGATCGCCCTCTGACTTCCAAAAGGACTCATCCCACCCTGGCAACACTTTTTTCACCCCTCCTTCCCCTTGGGAGAAAAAAAATTCACAAGTGTGAGATCACGAACCATCATTTTCAAGGACCACTTCTTTCCCGCCACTATCAGACTCCTGAATGAACAGAGTAAAATTATGCTCATTTGCTGTCCCAACAGATCTCCCTCAGTAATTCTCCACTGCAACTTCCTTGTGGTATTATGGATGAGAAGTCTTGCTGGACTACTCCTAATGAACATGTTATCACTGTATCTTGAACTTGGTCTCCAGCAGAAAATCTAGTTACACTCGAGTATGGTTGTCCTTCCCTGTGAGTGGACTCATCTCATGAAACTGTGGGACAAAAAATTTCCGAATCTGGAGCAGACTTGAATCAGAAAAGCTTTAATACAGGGAAGAGTGAATGTCTTACCTCAGTGAGGCAGGTATCATCATCACAAGGGAAAAAAGAACAGTCAGCTGATCCAGAGTGGAGATGTGGAGCTACATAGTCATTACAAGGTCAGGCAGCATCTGTAGAGAGAGCAGCAACTCCTTACATCTATACACTTATCCAACCTTCTCTTAAATGACAAAATTGACCCTGCAACAACCACCTCTTCCGGAAGGTCGTTCCACTCAGCCACCACTCTCCAAGTGAAGAAACCCACTCATGTTACTTCTAAACTTTTGCCCCCTAACCCTCAACTTATGACTCCTCGTTTCAATCTCACCTACTTTCAAGGGGAAGAGCCTATTCACATCTACTCTCATTTATCCACCTCAATTTTAAATACATCTATCAAATTCCCTCCCCCCACCCCCCCCCTAATGTTCTACATTCCGGTGAATAAAGAGCCAGTCTACTCAATCTTTCTTTCTATTCTAGATACTGCAATCCAGGCAACATTTTAGTAAATCTTCTCTGCACCCTCTACCTTATTGATATCCTTCCTATATTTTGGGGACCACAACTGCACTCAGTACTCCAAATTTGGCCTCACCAATGCCTTGAACAGTCTCAACATCACTTCCCAGCTCCTATAGTCTATGCTTTGATTTATAAAGGCCAGCACACCAAAAGCCTTCTTTACCACTCGATCCACACAAGAATCCACTTTCAAAGAAGGATGAACTGTTACTCCAAGATCTCTCTGTTCCTCTGCATTCCTCAATGTCCTCCCCTTCACTGCTTTGTCCGGTTTTGATTATTCTTCCCAAAATGAAACTTCTCACTTATCAGTATTAAATTCCATCTGCTATCTTTCAGCCCACTCTTCTAAGCAGTCCATATCCTTCTCCAGTCTCTGTAAACCATCTTCACTATCCACAACTCCCCCTATTTTTGTTTCATCTGCATATTTTCTAACCCAATTTACCACTCCATCATCCAAATCATTAATGTAAATGACAAACAAGTGACCCAACACCGATCCCTAAAGCACACCGCTCGTCATTGGCTTCCATCCTGACAGTTATCTACCATGACTTTCTGGCATCTATCTTTTAGCCACCATTGAACCCATCTGACTATCTCAACATTAATATCTAGTGCCTGAACCTTCCTTACCAACCTTTCATGTTGAAATTTATCGAAGGCCTTACTGAAATCCATATAGACTACATCTACTGCTCTACCCTCATCAACCTTCCTAGTTACCTCCTCAAAAAATTCAGCAGGGATTTGTCAAACATGACCTTCCTCCCACAAGCCTGTGTTGGGTGTCCTTGATCAGTCCCTGTCCCTCTAGATACTTATACATATTATCTGTAAGAATACTTCCATTAATTTACTGACCACCAACATCAAACCTACTGGCCTATAATTGCTGGACCTACACCTGGAGCCCCTGTTAAGCAGAGGAAACACGTTTGGAACATGCCAATCCTGCGCCACCATCCCCCCCTCTAGTGACTGTTGAAAAATCCACCTTCACCCTAAATGCCTTGTGTTGATTGCCTTATTGTAGAACCAAGCTCTGAAGTATGAATGGATATAAAAAAATTCTCATGAATATGTTATGGATTCCCTGTTGTGTAGCTTCTCCAGGGCTTGGTGTTGGGATTGCTTTCACTTAGAATTTGCTTCAGAAGATGTAAATTGGTTCCTGGAGCTGAATGCAAACTGCTCATGTTAAAAAGGCAAGATCAAACTAATTGGAATAGTTATATCTGGGAAAGATGGAAATCAAAGAATTTTGAAATTCAGGCAGGATTTGAGCAGAGGTAGATTAATGTTTGATCAGATTTAATACAAGCAAGTGCACCAGGTAATGTGGTTCTTCATATCTCCAGTGACCCAAGTTCATTCCTGGCCTCCAGTGCTGCCTGCGTTGAATTTGTACATTGTCCCTGTATATGTGTACGATTCTCCCAGGTGCTGTGGGCTCTTTCCACATCCCAAAGACATTGGTGGGTAAATTAGCATGCTTTAAATTGTTCCTGTTCTCAGTGGATGGTGGAAGAGTTGGGGAGGTGTGGATGGGAGTGTGGGAGAAAACAGATTGCAGGGAAGTAAACCAGAAAGATTGAAGATGCTGGAAAACTGGAGCAACACCACAAAGTGCTGGTGGAACTCACTAGGTCAGGCAGCATCCGTGGAAGGCAACAAATAGTAATGGCAAGAAAAGGGCAGAAGCCCAAATAAAAGGATGTGAGCGAGAGAGCGAGAGAGCGAGAGAGCGAGAGAGCGAGAGAGCGAGAGAGCGAGAGAGCGAGAGAGCGAGAGAGCGAGAGAGCGAGAGAGCGAGAGAGCGAGAGAGCGAGAGAGCGAGAGAGCGAGAGAGCGAGAGAGCGAGAGAGCGAGAGAGCGAGAGAGCGAGAGAGCGAGAGAGCGAGAGAGCGAGAGAGCGCGCGTGCATGGGCTGCAACACAATAGATGATTACTGGTGGGAGGAGGGAAAGAAACAGAAAAAATGCAGGACAAAAGATAGTTTTTAAAAAAAAAAGTAGTGGATAGAGAGGGGCTGATGGGAATGTCTGCGAACTGACAAGACTCAAGGGCCCAAATAGCCACCTGCAATGTTGTCAAGAAGTGTAAATTATGGATGTGTAAAGAACAGTACATTGGAATTAAAAAAAAATCCCTTCCAGTTTGCCCCAGCAGCATTGAAAAAGGCAGGGGCTCCAGTTGAAAATGTCAGTCATAAATATTACAACTGAACAGCAAGACCATCAGGAATCCATGACTGTTAGACAAATGTTGTCATTGGATTTGAAATGTGATATTAAGGATTTGCATTTTTCATGGCTCCTGTACACCATTAGGATGTCACTGTTAATGAGTTACCTTTGAATTATATTCACAGTCACAATGTAGGAAATACATCAGCTTCCCTGAAAACAAGCCTCCACAACCCTGGGAGTGGGACCAGGTATGAATAGAATTGCATCGTTTCATGTCACATGTAGCAAGATACAGTGAAAAGCTTTCTTCAGTGTGCTATCGAGAAGGGTCCCTGCCATTGAATGCCTCCTGATCATGTCGAAGGTTTGAATAAAATATTACCTGAGTTTTTGAATTTATTTCAAGCAATTCCTGTTTTCATTCCAATATCTTTTTAAAAAATATTGATTCAAAAATTTCTTCATTCATTTGCAAGAACTATAACCCTAAAGTTAGTAAAATTTCATTTACAAAAATTGAAAAAAGAGAGGGTTATGGCCTTACCTAATTTTAGATTTTATTTACTCATCTGTTAATATTCATTATTTAACTTTTTGGATATTTTTATTCTGATAAATTGGATTGTCCATTATGGACAGATTTATAGCAGTATTCAGTGACCTCTTTATTGGGGGCCTCTCTTCCATTTAGCTTTTCCAAGAGATCAATAGGAATATATCTAATCCAATACCAAACATTTGTTGTGAATCTGGTTGCAATTTAGGAAATGTTTTAATTTAAAAAAAACTTTGTTTTATCTAGTGCTATCTCTCAATTTTTTTTTTGACCATCAATAATTGATCAACTTTTCTCGATATGGAAAACCAAAGATGTTGTTTCTTTCACAAATTTATTTAAGGAAAGTTGTTTAATGTCTTTTGAACAGCTGGAAAGTAAATATGACTTGTGTAATTCTCATTTTTCTTTTAGATATTTACTGATTAGAAATTTTAAATACCATATTAATGGATTTTCTATTTGTATAAACACCAAATTTAGTTGATAATATTTTCCAATTGAATCCTTCTCAGAAAGGATTAATTGGAATTGTGTTTAATCAATATTAAAATCACATCCAGTGCTTCAAGATTAAAAAGGCTTGGGAACCAGAAAAGAGGATCTATGGGACATAATTTTTAAACTGGTAAATGCCCATTCTATATGTGCCCGACATTCATTAATCCAATTCAAAGTGGTGCATCTCGTTCACATACCCAAAGATAAATTGGGTGGTATTTTTTCTAATATTAATCCTATTTGTGACAGATGCAAATCTGAAATTGCTACATTGGCACATATATTTTGGTCTCGTCCATCCTTAGAAAACTATTAGAAAGAAATTTTTAATATCTTTTCAACTCTACTCCAGGTGGAGCTACAACCCAATCTAATAACTGCTCTTTTCGGGGTTATTGACCCAGACATAGGGAGTATTTCTGTACCTGTTCAACGGGTTGTGACCTTCTCTACATGGTTGGCTAGAAGAGCCATCCTATTCAAATGGAAAGACTCTAGCCCTCCAACAGTGGTTCAATGGTTCTCTCATTTTATGTCCGGTTGAAGTTTAGAAAAAAATTAGATATCATTCATTTGATACATCGGAGAAATTTGAAGATACATAGTGACCTTTTATGTCTTATTTTCACATGTAAATATTTCTAATGTGATTATGTACATTTACTCTTCCAGATGAGATTTTTTTTTAACCTTTTTTTTGATTTACGGTACAAAATATATGCAACTCTCAGAATAAACTGCTCAGCTGTTTTTTGTTAGCTGTTTTTATTGGATTAGGTTTTCTTTTTAAATATACAATACTCTTGATTTTTTTCATTTTCACCCATTGCGGTGGAGGGGATTGAATTTATACTCTTTGAAGTCTTACATTAATATACACATATGTGATACTCTATTTTAGAAGAGAGAAGGTTTGGACCTAGAGCTTGGGTTGCCAACAGATCAAACAGGGGTCTGTGTAGAAGGACTGCTGGAGGTGAATCCACTAACACAGTGATTCTCTTTTGCTTTTCTTACTGTGAAGGGCACCAGGCAATATTAATGTTGTCTGTTTGTCTGCCTTACGTCAGGCAAAAGAAAATTTTGTGTTATATTACATTTTCTATATTATTTAAATGACAATAAAGGAATCTTGAATCTTAATATAGTATAATAGGTAGTGCAAGAATAAAAGCAAAACTGCAGGGTGTAGAGTTAACATAAAATTGCGGTTAAATAGTTCAGGTTTCCCGATAGTGCATTAGCTAGATGACAAGAAGAACTCTAAAGTCTCAACTCTGAAAGGATCATTCGTCCAATTTCCCCCAGGCTTCTGAAGGGTGCTGTGCACTTACTTGGGCCATAGCATCAACAACATTGGAGATTCCACAACGTATTCCACGAAGAAAAGAATCAGAACAAGTTAAATACGAGCTTTCCTCATCAAGTTGAGTGTGTTAAGCCCACTCTTCGCATCCAGCACACAGGTGGATTTTTAGCTTCATTTATATCTGTTTAAGTTTCAACTTCATTAGCCCCTCTTCTGACCACCATTAAAGACTCTTATGAGTTCATGAAGATTCTTACCTTGTTCCTTGATTTTCCAATCAAAAGTCAAACTGAAGGGATTTGGATACATCATCTCTAACTTAGTTAACATTTTGGCTTCCCGTTTCTCCTTGAGAACCATTGGAATAGGCCTTAGTGAAAGCTGTTCCCCTTCATCTCAGACTAGATGCCATTTATATTCTAGTTTCCCTACTCTATGAAAGTTATTTACACATTCATCTGTGAGCTAAGGTTCTGAAGTGGCTCCTTGCATTAAATCAATCTTTGCGATCCTGGTTTGATCAGCCCCCATCTGCTATACTTCAACACAATCTGATGTACATAAAATTACCCAAGGGGCTTTGCAGTGCCAGATATACCAATTTACCATTTACCTGAGACACTCTTGTAATGCCTAATTAATACACCTGCATTAAGAATAAATAGTTTAAAAGACAAAAGACAGTGCAAAATGTAAAGTAATTTGGGGAAAAAAACGTCAGTAATTTAGTCCTTAATATATAGAGTTCATTTTAATCAGGTAATTCTTGTAACTTGCAAAATTTAAATTCGTCGCTGGCATTGGAACAGTGCTGCGCTAACCTTTGCTATTATCATAATTAACCCGCTACCCCCAAGTTTACAGATAAAGTCTTACTAATATATTTAATACTAATAAAGATAAAGGCTCTTACTAGGCACACTTTGGGAGAGTCATCCTCTGGTGATACAACCACAACACTAGCCGCACTCCAAACAGCCTACTGCAGGGGCTAACCACTGTACCTGCAGGTAGTCAACCTGGGAGGCTGGCCCCACCTGGCCAGCTGTCAATCACTGGCCTGTATATAGGCTTGAGCCAGCCCCTTCCAGGGTCAGTCAGACACGTGGAGCCAGCAGAGGACAGCCAGGCACACGTGGAGCCAGCAAAGAGATTAAGACAAATGTGTTCAGAGTATGAGCTGATTAAAGCCTGAAATACAGTCTTCTCGTGTTTTGTGTTTGCTTGCTGCACCACAGCGCATCACACTTTAATCAGCTCAAAATTTTAAAGGACGATGGAGAAGTTCATCGCCATCGAGAGGCTGGATAGCGACCCTCAACTCCCAGATGCCCCAGCATACTTCTGAAAGGAGGAGATTGAGGCGATCATCCAGACACAGGCTGAAGTCATCACAAACCAGAAACTCATGGGATTTCGCACAAACTGGGCCCCCATACTTTCCAAGCTATCAGAGACTACACAGATTTCAAGCCAGTGATGGCCATTCTGGAGGGCATGTACTGGCCCCCAACAAATGTGCTCGATGCCAAATACCTGCTCAGCATCACGGTACAGCAGCCAGGTGAGATGGGAGATACTTGCCTGGGGCACTGCGGAAGCTAGCACGCCTGTGCACGATCGAAACTGGGGTGACTAAAGGGGAGGTGGAGCTACTCATCCGAGATGCCCGCGTGTGAGGGCTGTGGTCAAGGACGACTCGACAGACTGTTGGAAGAGAATATTGCCTCCCTCACCAGAATCATGGAGGTGATCCACTCCCTTAAAGCTGCAGCTCACCTTTAATGCTTGACTCCCCTCAATCAAGGGAGCAGACACATGGCCTTTTTCTCCAGGACCCTCCACGGTTCAGAGCTTGGACACTCCATCATTAAAAGGAGGCCCAGGCAATCGTGGAAGCAGTCTGCCACTGGCACCACTACCTGGCAAGCAGAAGGTTCAACCTTCTCACTGAGCAGTGCCCCCCACAGAGGCAAGATCGAAAACAACAAGACTTTGCACTGGAGAGTCAAGCTGGCCACCTTCAGCTACAACATCCAGAATAGGCCAGGGAAGTTCAATGACTCCCGCAATGCCCTCCCCTGCGCTTGCACCAACGCTCAGTCCGAACAACTGCAGACACTGCATGACACCCTCTGCCACCCGGGCGTCATGCACCTGTACAATTTTATTAAATCCAGGAACCTCCTCTTCATCATCCAAGAGGTCCAGACCCATGACTGAGTCCTGCAGAGTCTGTGCAAAGTGCAAACCACGTTCCTTCCACCCACCACAGGCCCACGTAGTCAAGGCCACTCGGGCCTTTGAGCGACTCAGCGTCGACTTCAAGGCACCCATCCTGGGTGCTGCCATTTTATTTAAATGCAACTTTATTCAGACGTTGTTCAAACAGCTGCTGCAGACGGGGTGCCACAGCCCTCTGGGAATCCTGCTGGCATTCTCAGGAATCCTAGACCCATTACTGCGAGGCCCTCAGCCATGAGCCCTAAATGTTATCCTGGTGCCCTGCTGTGTTCTCCTACCATGTAGGGTCCTCTTCGAGGCCTTTCTCTCAATTGTGTGTGGGGGGGAGGGTGGGGGGGAGGAGAAGGGAGCTGTTCTCCCACTTTGTTGCCCTGAATGTAATAGGAATGTACAAGACCAAAATGGGAACTACATCAAAAGCCATGACAGTATGGAAGCAAATTAGTAATTTAAAAGAATGAATTAATAGTTTGCTGCATATCTCTTTAACGCACAAAAGCCCATCAGGAAAGGTGTCCAACTGTGGATAAGAGAAGTTTTGGATAACTTCACATCAAAGGCAACAGAGGTGCAAGAAGTACTCCTTTGGAAATAGAGAATCTCAGAATTCAGCCAAGGAGAGGAAAGAGATTGATAAAGAAAGAAAAAGCTGAAGAATTAATTAAACAAGAAACAAAAGCAGATTGTACAATTCACTGCACATAGGAGCAAAACTGTATATGGATTCCTAATTGACTAAACTTTTTCACTAGATCACAAGAGAAAGGAACAAAAGTAGGCCATTCAGTCCATCAAGTCTGCTCCACAAATTTACATCTAACTAAACTGTTCTCACATCTATTTCCAAACTCCAGCCTTTTCCCCACATCCTTGACCAATCAGATACCTAACAATCTCCCCCTTAAACTCCAACAATCAGGCCTCCACAGCTGTACATGGCCACAAATCCACGACCCTCTGGCTAAAGAAATTTCTCCTCATCTGTTTTAAATGGGTACCTTATAATTCTAAGGCTGTGCCCTCTTGCCTTGGATTCATCCACTTTAGGAACATCATATTTACATCTACTCTGTCCAATCCTTTCAGCACTCAAAATGTTTCTATGAGATCCCCTCTCATTCTTCTAGACTCCAATGAATACAATCCAAGAGCTGCTAAGCATTCCTCGTATGTTAGCGCTTGCATTCCAGGAATCATCCTGGTAAATATTCTCTGTATCTAAATCATCAATATACATTGTAAAAAGCAGCAGTCCCAACACAGACCTCTGCAGAAAACCACTAGTAACCGGCAACCAACCGGAACAGAATCCCTTTATTCCAACCCTTTGCTTTCTGCCTATCAGCCAATGCTCCACCCAATCTCATATCTTTCCCATAATTCCATGGACTCTCATCTTATTAAGCAGCCTCATGTGGCACCTTATCGAAGGCCTTTTGGAAATCCAAATACACAAGATCCGCAGCCACTCCCTTGTCCAAATGTCCTAAAAATTCTACTCGCTTGGTCAGGCAGGAGGAGTAAAAAGATAGCAATGAAATTAAACAAATGTTTTGTGTCTGTTGTTGGAAGAAGACAGAAGAGGATTTCTAGGAAATAGTGAAGAACAACAGCACTGGAATCAAAAAGAGAAACTGGGCCTTTGAACCAATTTTGCAGCAATTCTACCCCAACTCTCCACATATTTACCCCTCCCTGATTCTACCCTTCAGCTAAATATTTTACAGAGGCTAATTAACCAACAAGCATGCACATCTTTGGGGGGGAATTGGAGCACATAGTTACAAGTCAAGGGGGCAACAGACGGCTGTGGAGGTCAGGATTGATCCTGGCTGGTGGAACCATATGTGACAGCAATCTGCTGTCTGCACCACTATGCCACAAAAGGCACCAAATGGAGCTGAAAGAATTAAAAAATTATTGGAATTATTAGTGAGACTGAACATTAATCAAACCCAAGGATAAATTTATTGTTTGTTTACCTATTTGTTCTTAGCACACAACTTGCTGAATGAGTTGACTTGCATGGAGAGCACACAGACAAAGCTTTTTAATGTATTTTGGTGCACATGACAATAAAATAATTCAATTCAATTTTTTTTTGTCCTTTAATTCTGGGGGCTCATCGGTTTGAGATTAATGGATTGTCTTAGGAGGGTATTGTGCCATTGACATGTCATTGGATGGTGTCATGTGGAAAGTGTTCCTTCCATCAGATTGGCATGGCCTGACAGCAGAAACATTGTGTAGATCTGGTATTGTGAAACTGACCCTTTTCCTTTCCTGACATAACTTATTCTCAAGATCTTCCATGTGCAGTATTTGTAGAAATTATTTTTGATCCACATTTCTCAAACTTGCTCCGACTCACAGGACATTTGAGTTATAACTGCTTATGTAACTACCCACATACAATACACCAGGCACCTTGGGCATCCTTTCCAGCCAACCCTTTTAGCTAGTGCATTACTCCAAGTTCTATCTTCAGTCTGTCATCCACTACTTACAAACTGGCTAAGCATAGCTCTGTAGCTTTGTAACACTTGTAATTTATTTTCAATCTGCTAACCTGTCATTGCCTTTCGCTGCATTCCCGGTTTCCAAAGTTAACAACCTTCCGCTCAACTTTAGCAAAACCAAGGAGATGATTGTGGACTTCAGAAGAAAGTCAGGGGAACACGGCCCAGTCCTCATCAAAGGCTCAGTAGTGGAGAGGGTCAAGAACCTCAAATTCCTGGGTGTCAACATCTCAGAGGATCTGTCCTGGAGCCTCCATGTTGATGCAATCACAAAGGCGGCTCACCAGTGGCTATACTTTGTGAGATGTCTGAGGAGATACAGTACGTCACCGAAGACTTCAAACTTCTACAGGTGTACCGTGGAGAGCATTCTGGCTGGTTCCATCACTGCCTGGTATGGAGGCGTCAACTCTCAGGACAAGAATAACTCCAGAGGGTTGTTAACTAAGCCTGCAACATCACAGACACCAGACTTCACTCCATCGAGGACATCTACTCAAGGTGGTGACTTAAAAAAGCAGCCTCTATCCTAAAGTCCCCCACCACCCAGGCCATGTCCCCTTCACTCTGCTACCATTGGGAAAAAAGGTTTAGGAGCCTAAAGATGAGCACTCAACAGCACAAGGATGGGTTCTTCCCCGCTGCCATCAGATTCCTGAATAATCATTGAACTAAAGAAACTGCCTTACTTTTCATCCTCTATTATTTTTACACCATGACCCTTCAGCAAAACACCAAATTTCATGAACTTGTTCATGACAATAAATTTTGATTCTGATTCTGACCTCCAATAGCAAGTCCTTCAACATGACTTCATTGTAATTAATCCTGTGAAGGAAGTAACTCCAACAACTTTCAGCCACCGACTAATACCTCCCCTTGTAACACTAATTAGGGAATGTTCTGATGGTTACGGGAATTTGGTATTGATAAAGTGTCCAGTGACCAAATGTTGAATGATAATTTCTTCTCATGGATGTTGTCTGGCCCATTGAGTTCCTCCAGTAATTCTTTGTATGAAGAACAGGGGCATTTCTACATTCAGTAGAGATATTCCTGAGAAGGGTGATCACCAGGCTGGACCTCAGAATTATTAATGAGGAGGAAGATAAAGATGTATGAAATTTTTCACAGCTTTTCACAGCATAATTTCAGATAGTCTTGATAATGTCAAGTCAAGACAAGTCAAGTTTATTGTCATTTGATTGCACAAGTACAACCTAGCATTCTCCGGTCCTCAGTACAAAACAGTCAGACAGCCAGACATAGCACACACATACAGACAAACAATACATGTGCAGAACTAATATTCCTATACCCAAATTAATAAATAAATATAGTTTCATAATTCTGAAAGTCTTGGATGGTTAGTGTGAGCAGTTGCTTTAGTCGTTCAGCGTTCTGCCCATGAGGAAAAAAGCGGTTTTTCAGCCTGGTGCCGCTGGCTCTCATATTCCTGCATCTCTTTCCTGACAGGATCAGCTGAAAGATGCTATGTGTGGGGTGTAATGGGTCCTTTTTAAGAAGTGCCACTGTGTTGCATCACTGGCTGAACAAAGAAAATAAGGTGAACTTACCTTATGGAAAAGGTTGCCCCAGTGTTGCTTTAATGGAGAGTGGAATCGGAAGCCATCCTCCAGAGCTGAGGGAGGCAGGGCGAGTGGTGCAGTAGCTCTGCCTGTCGCCGTGAGTTCAAACATACATGCTGAGAAATGGCAGTCTTCAATACCAATAATACCCCATGCAGCTCGAATAGCTCTGGGAAACACATTAAAACACAGAGGCTCACCTCGCTGGACCCATATCTGCTACCTTCCAGCCTGGCTCGGAGAAGGAGCAAGAGGCAAAGAGAGGAATGGGAAGAGGGCATTTCCAGGTGGCAGGAGGGAGCCCTAACCCCAGCACCAATTACTGTGGGAGCCCTAGTGGTGGCTCCTGGGCTGACAACATCATCATGAAGTCCCTAAGCAGCCGCCTTTATGGAGTGAGGCGAAGCGAGTTGCTCCACCTCTGGGACTAACCCCCGGAAGGATTGGAGTCTGCATACAGCATCGGCTTTTTTTAAAAAAAATATAAAGGTAGGTTCAGCGATGTAAAGGTGGAGAATATCTCCAGTAGATCACATCTATTAGGGTGGGGAGGGAGGGAAGGGGAGACTCCAGTGATCCTCTCTGGACTCTTATGGTACTGTGGATTGACCCAAAGGATCTCCACCCAAAGTATAGGAGGCTGACCACTCCTCTCCATGGATGCTGTCTGACCCACTGAGTCTCTCCAGATTTTCATTGCTCATTCAGATAGTCATTGGTCTGGGCCAAAGGAGGCATGATAAACAAAATAAATTAATTGCTGGATGAACTGGAAAGTTTCTTATGCCTCCAACTTGGTGACCAAGCTCATACATCTTCTACCCAGAAAAGGCTATAAGGAATGACTGGTCATAATCCTTATTAAGAATCTCAAGTTGAATGAGAAATCGTAACTGAAATGCAGACATATATTTAAATAGATTCATTTCTATTATTCCTCTTGTTTCTTGTGAAAGCTGAATTCTTCAAACAATACATCAGGAGCAAGAGGGCAACCTTGGAGATCTAAGGGGTCATCTACTTATGGAGCATGGGAATGTATGCATCGTCCTAAATGAACACTTCTGTATTTCCAAGGAGAATGATACGAAAGATAACATGTTCAGTGAAGAGTGGGGTACACTGATGGTCTGAAGGAGGTCACTATTCAGGAATGGGATCTGTAGGATGTCATGGAACTTAAGGGTTTATCAACCCTATGGTCCAATGAGATCAATCCCAGGTTCTCGTGGGGAGCATAGGTGAAGACGACTGGGCCCTACTGGAGATAGCCACAGGCCAGGTACCAGAATATTGAAGGACTGCTATTATTTTTATTCCTTTGGAAAAAGGGGATAGAAATTAGATAACTGCAGTCCAGCATCAGAGGAGGTGGTGGAGTCAAATGCAATTGCCATTTAAAAAAAAATACATTTAGACAGTCATTAAATGAACAATGAACAGAAGGGTATGAACATAATGTGGAATTAATAAGGACCAAATGGGATTAGAATAGATATGCAAAAAAACATTGTTGTGGTTGTGACATGATGAAGGGTTTGTTTCTGTGCTCTCAACTCCCTGACTGTATTAATTTAGTGTCTGAAGAGTTCGGAGAACATTTGCTTTACTCTCTATGCATTTAAATCCATCTAAATCTGTGATTTAAAGTGTGGAAGATGAGCATGAGGAGGGAAAATGATAATAATGTGCATGGGGAGGCACAATGATACTGGACAAAGACAAATCCCTCCCTGAAATGACTTGCATAATCTGTGAGAATGGATCAGTGGGTCTTTAAGCACAGTAAATTATTCTTTGATCTCAGCAGAGCACCGGGACAGTTTTATACAACGAGGTTTGTAGATCGGCAGGAGGTGACGCATTTTATAAATGTATGTGGATAACACGATTAGAAGATTCAAGTCCCATTGCAAGAGCTGGGTATATAATATAGGGATGCACTCTCCAGTGAGGTGCTGAGGAGCTACAGCATCCACTGAGGCTTTTTGGAAATAAACCGAACCAGTCTCTTCATTCAGGTGGATCCTATGGCATCAGTTTATGGAGAAGCAGATGAAAGCCTGTCTGAGCCAATGTAGATCCCTCAAATAATGCCCGCTAAACTGATGCTAAGAAATGCCCAATGAATAGTATGAGATAATGAGTTGATTTTAATGCCTTATTCATACCAGTAAATCTTGAGCCTGCAAACTAGACCCTTAGTCATCCAGCATATGAACATCTTCATGTATGACAACCTTTTGCCCATCAACACTAGTCCCATTTGCCCCTTTGGTATCCTGTCCTTCCATGCTTTGCCTATTTATGGACCAATCTAAATATCCCATGTAGTGATTAGATCTGATTCCATCTCTTTTTATTAAAAAATATTAGAGTAAATAATACATGAGGAGAATAGTATCCAGAATCAAACAGTCAAAACAGAAACATCCGATACATAATACAATGAATAATATTATAACACTGAACAATATTGTCCCTTTCTCCTCAATTTGGAATATTCAAAAAAGAGAAAAAATATTGTTAAATCCCCAACTAACCTACCAAAATAAACAAAACAAAACAACTACAACAGGAGTTGAGAAGCTTATAGCATCCACTGAGGCTTTTTGGAAATAAACCAAGCCAGTCTCCTTTCATTCAGGTGGATCCAATGGCATCAGTTTAAGGTTAAACTACTACAGATCAATACAATCTATCAATCTGGTCCTTGCCAATAATTAAAAAAAAGACAAAAAAAATTCAAAACAGTCTGGAAGGTGAAGTCAAAAATACAGATGAACTCATACAAAAATAGTTTATAAAAAGGATGCCAAGTCTCTTCAAACTTTAAGGGGGTATCAAAGGTGAAACTTCAAAATTTTTTTTTTTTTTTAAACTTAAATGTAAAGATTCCATCTCCTCTGGCAGTTCATTCCAGATTCTAAAAAAATCCCCTCCAAGCTCCTTTAAATCTCACCTTAAACCCCTGCTCTCATGTTTATTTTATTCCTTACTGGTGGAAAAAAAGTTCTGATGATCTATCTTGTCCCTGCCTCTTTTGTCAGATCATTCCTCAGCCTCCACCACTGCATCAGAAACAATCCGCCGAGTCCATGACTCAAGTCCTCCAATCCAGGTCCACCATGCTGTTGAATCTCCTCTGCACTCTCTCCCCAACATAATCACAGCCTCGTGGAACATTTTCTACCCACCCTGTTGGAACAGACAGAGAGAGATCAATCACTTACCTGAAAGACAATAGCTCCAGCAGTACAACACTGCTTCATGGCCAGACTTGGAAGCTCAAATACCCAGGAATGCAGAAGGCTACAGAAAGGGAGACAAGCCACTTTCAGGTGCGATCGTTCCGAGAATGCGCCTGCAGAAACTGCTGTGGGTGTGTTCGCCTGAAGGCGCTATTCTGGCACCTGAAAGGGCTGGCTGAAGGAGAGGAGCCTCGGATTGAACGCCAGTTCCTGTTGACTGTGGCCATAGCCCCGCCCACTGTCGCGACATCATTTGCAGCACATCAAAGCTGAAACAAAAAGGAACACAGGATCATGGCAGGCCCAGAGCAGAGAAAAGCCTCTAACATACTGAAAAATGAGCCTGCACCGGTAATGCTGAGCCTGAACACTTCAGTTTTTCAAAAATCACGCCAAAGCGTCTTAGCTGACGACGTCACCTTGACATCATCAGCCCGCCCCCTAGCAGCCGCTGCTGTTTTTAGGTGCCTCAGGGGACTGCTCAGAAGCAAAGAATATACCTCCCTGAGAAGGGTGGGGTAAGTACTCCTCGGGGCCGGGTTTTCCACTTTCAGGTGGCTTCCCGACAGCCACATTCAGGTAAAATCGGCGGCTTTACATCGGGGTATTCTGTTCACCTGAAAGTTAGCGCCATGCAGCTCCGGCACCAGCCATCAGGGTTTGAATCCACCACTGTATGTGAGTTTGTATGTTCTCCCCATGTCTGCGTAGGCTTCCTCCCACACTTCAAAACGTACCATGGAGGTAGGTTAATTGGGTGTAATTGGACAGCACGGGCTCATGGGTTTAAAGGGCCTGTTACCATGCTGGATGTTGAAATTTTAAAAACTCATACCATCACGTGCGCTGACCTCCCATCCATTGCAGTCATCTATGTGAGACACTGCCTCAATAAGGAAGCCAACATCATAAAGGACCCCCATCACCCTGGTTATAATCGTTTCTCATGCAACCTTCTGGCAAAAGGAACAGAAGCCTGAATTCCTGCACATCTTGGTTCAAGAGGAATCAACTTGTCAGTCTCTGGAACCTCCTGATTCTACCCTGATGCTAATCATAAACACTCTTGAACCACCATAGAATGTTTATATAGAATTGAAACATTTATTTTTTGCACTAAATGCAACTGTTAATATTTATTTGACTTAAAAGAGTGAAACACAAAGGTCTGCCTATGTTTTGGGACTGAGCCAATTACACCGATTTTTCAATCTCATGGCATATAATGATAATTTTATTTACACAATTGTTGTTTCTGTCTTGTGTACCTGTATGGTTGCAGAAATTAAGAATCTTGATGGATGAGTAGGTTGCACTTGTGGATACAACAGTAAATGCTCATATTCGGCATGGTTAATGTAGCAATTAGCAGTATCAGTGACCCAGGTTTGAATCCAACGCAGTCTTTAGGGAGTTTGTTCGTTCTTCCTATGTCTGTGTGGGTTTCCTCCAGGTGCTCTGGTTTCCTCCCACCTTTCAAAAATGCACAGGGTTGTAGATTAATTGGGTGTAATTGGGTGGCATGAGCTTGTGGGCCAGAAGAGCCTGTTACCATGCTGTATATCTGAATTTAAATTTAAAACATAAAATTCCGACTCATTCAAATAGGCTCAGTTTGTTCAAGTTGCTCAAGGTAAAGAACCTCCCTCTGAGATGTCCTGCATCTGCAGATGTGACCAATTTTTTTCTCTCGAGTTAGCTACTGTGTTTGAACACTTTGGTGACATCTCCACTTTGTATCTTAAAAATTTAGCAGACATAACTGGACACAAGAGTAGCTAATTTGCGATAGTTACCTCTAACTGGAGGTTAGGTTGAATCTTGTCTCTAATGCTAATTCAAGTCACTCAAGGTTTTACTTAAAGCCATTATTAAAGGTGTAGACACGTAAAAAAATATTTACTTTGTTTTACCATTATTATCATTCAAATATTTGGTACTGAATCAGGATAACATAGCTCTTTAATTAAATATATATCAAATGTACAACCCACCTGATAATTACAATAATTATAAAGAGAAGAAAGTTAAATTCAGGCATTATGTTAAACAAGCTGCTGCTTGCTGGTAATGAACCTTTCAACTTGCTGATGAATTTCCATGAGTTAATAAATAGACATGGCAGGTTCATGAACCAGGATATTTTATTCTCTCCTGTGATTGGGACATTTTAATCCAACACACTGATTTTCCCTCGAGTTGAAGATGAGATTCACAATAATGTTTTTAAGACTGGAAAATTTGTTATAAAGAGAGACTGGATAGGGTGGGAATGTTTTCCTTGGAGCACAGGAGGCTGAAAGATGAACTTTTATAGCTTTATAAATTCATGAGGAACATGGATAAAGTGAATGGTCCCTTTTTTCAGGGTAGATAATAATGGTTAGTCAAAGTAAATATATTTTTTTTTACATGTCTACACCTTTAATAATGGCTTTAAGTAAAACTTTAAGTGACTTGAATTAGCATTAGAGATAAGATTGAACCTAACCTCCAGTTAGAGGTAACTATCACAAATTAGCTACTCTTATGTCCAGTTATGTCTGCCAAGTTTTTAAGATACAAAGTGGAGATGTGTCACCAAAGTCTTCAAACACAGTAGCTAACTGAAGAGAAAAAAAATGGTCACGTCTGCAGATGCAGGACATCTCAGAGGGAGGTTCTTTACCTTGAGCAACTTGAAATCTGGGTCAGATTGAATAAGTTGGGCAGAAGGGGTTGTCTCCGTCCTTTGCCAATCCATGACTCCACATAATAGAATTCTATTATGTGCATCTTGAAGAGCTTGTCGGTTGAGTTCCCGTGCATTTGTTGCCCTTGTCCTTCTTGGATGGTCAAGATAGAAGGCTCAGAATGAACCTCTGAAGAAGCCTTGATAACTTGTCGCAATCCGTCTTGTAACTATAACCGAATCAGTGCCTTGCACAATAGTTTCATTGCTCCATATTCTTTTACTCTACTAAAAACAGTGCTGAGAAACTCAAAGTGCTTTATTCAGGAAAGATAAACCTACATAGCCAAAGTTTTGGGCCTTGAGCACTTCATCAAGGTACATTGCAGTAGCATAGTGATTAATCGACTGCCTTAGACACCAAGATCAAAAATATTAATGCAGATACACACTTTGCATTTCAACCCACCTGAATGGGTACTAGGAAATTTAACGTCACATAACATTTAATACATAACCACATGCAATGGCAATGAGGCCATTAAACACTCACTCATGCCCCTTCACGAAAGGAAATCGGTCATTCATGAGGGATTGGCCTGTCTCTGGTTCCAGCCTCACTGATGTAACTACATCCTCAATTCAGGCACAAGTAGGTATAGATAATTGTTGGCCCTGTTAAAAGTTTCTGGGTTCAATTAATCTTTTAAAAGAAAATCACAATCGAGTTTTTTTTTTGTAATAGATTAAGGATTTCACCTCTCTTGCCGAATTGTGAAATGCAATTACTTTTCATTCAGGCTATGCTCTGTTGATTGCATTCTGAAGTAAAATAATGCTTAAATATACATAACCATGCACATTAATTATTTTATATTAAATTGGCTTTCCCAACTATTGACATTATATTGATTATATATCCACATGATGGCTTCCATCGCCCTTACCAAAACATGCTAAAAAAGTTGTTTGCCACGAGCAGACTTCAAGATTGTGATTCTTTTCTCTGGAGAACCATTAATGGGTCAAGCAATCGCTTTGCCACAACTGATGCCAATTTATTCCATTTCTTCTCATTCTCCCAATCACCCATTGCCCATCTGTTAATCAGCCTTTTATCCATGTGGCTTTTGTTCACCAACCAGCATATGCTGAATTTTGCTAACAGCCCAATGGGAAGACTCCTTATTGAACTCTTTCTGAAGATTTGTATATTCTACACCTAACAGCTTCCTTTTCTCTCTGTAAGCTGTTGAGTCTTCAAAAAAAACAATTACTTTGTCAAATACTCACATTTAATAAATCTTTGCCGGAGTTCCAGGTTCACCTTTGCTCTGCTACATCAATATAAATTTGATCTATTGTAGCTTCAAAAAGTGTAAATCCCAAGTTATATTCAACTAAAAAGTTGCTTATATCTGGTTTATCATTCCTTAGCAGGGTTTGCCAGCAGGTACTATTGAGAAACAAGATACAATTCATTTCCATGAAGACATCTTAAAATTAAAAAACAATCAAGTGAATTGAGCTGCTTACACAGAGGCATGTCACCTGTGTCCCTTCATGACTTTGACATGGTTGAAGGCATCCTGTCAAGGTTTATGATGGTTTGGGATGGGAACTGCCTCGCCAAAGACTAAGAAACTGCAGAGGGTGGCGAATGTGGCTCAGGCCATCACACAGAACCCCCTTCCCTCCATTAATTCCATCTTGAATTAGAATCTCAATCAGAATCAGGTTATTGTCTTGAACATATGTCACAAATTTGTTGCTTTTTGGCAGCAGTATTGAAATTACAGTTTCATAAATATGATATTTAAAAATAAACAATTAGTGCAAAAAATAGAATAAGTGAGGTAGTGTCTATAGGTTCATTGTCCACTGAAAAATCTGAAGCTGTTTTGTACACAGAGTGTGCATCTTCAGACTCCTGTACCTCCTTCCTGACGGTAGCAGTGAAAAAAATGCTTGGTCTGGGTGGTGGCGGTCCTTAATGACAGAGGCTGCTTTCTTGAGATACCACCTCCTAAAGATATCCTTAATGGAGTGAAGGCTCATGGCCATGATGGTACTGACTGAGTTTACAACTCTCTGTACCCTTTTCCTGTCCTGAGCATTGATACCTACATATCAGCCAGTGATGTAACCAGTTAGAATGCTCTCCATGGTACACCTGTAGAAATTTGCAAGAGTCTTTGGTGACCTACCAAAACTCCTCAAACACCTAATGAAATGTAGTTGCTGATGAGCCTTGTTCATGATTGCATCGACATGATGGCCCCAGGATGGATCTTCAGAGATATTGACACCCAGAAATTTGAAGATGTTTACCCTCTCCATTGGTGAGCCTTCGATAGTTGCTCCACTGCTGACTGGTTTTCTCATCCCGATTTCCCCTTCCTGAAATCCACAGTCAATTCCTTGGTTTTGCTAAAGGTTGAGTGCAAGGTTGTTGTTGTGACACCACTCAACTAGCTGATCTATCTCACTCCTGTACACTTCCTCATTGCAACAACTCCTGCTGCCTTGGAAATGCAGCCAACATATTAAAGAACTTGTCCCACCACAGCCAAACTCCCTTTACCCCCTGTCCAGTTAGAAAGAACATTCACAAGATCACACACCACGTTTCAAGTTTTTTAATAGACTCCTGAATTAACCTCAAAAGGGTAAAATTGTGTCTTTGCTCCATATTAAACGACCTCTTTCTGTAACTTTTGCACTGTGTCTTACATGTTGCACTATGTATGAGATGTTCGCAGGTCTGCTCAGAAAGCATCTATTATTACATCTTGATACCTGTGACAATAAACTTGAACCTTCTTTCGAGGAAGAGGATTTTGTTAATTTCTAAGATAAATTAAAATCGATTGACTGAATTGAACTGGATCAGTAAATAGTTAAACTGCAGTTAGGAATGTCCAAGCAAGAGGAGAGTTGTTTCCAGGCAAGTCCAAACATCACCGAAGGCAGCACTTACTAAGTGTGATTGATGCTTCAATATCCATCACACTGTTCTCTCCTTGGGCTCCATATGGAATCAAAAGTCACCCTGAGAATCCTTGAATTAAGGTCATCACCAGGGTGGTGGGGAATCATTCAGGACATTGGCTGCCTTATTGAGGCAACTTCTTACGTAGAAGTCATCAACAGTTAGGAGGTCAGTCTGGAATGGGACGTGAACCCCCAAACTGTGAATTCTATGCAGAGAAATGCAGGTGAACACCGCAAGCAGTGAATTAAGCCTTTAGCCCACCTCTTCTGAACCTTTTTTCGGCAATGCCCCAACCCCCCCCCCCCCCACCAAGAACTCTGCTCAAAGTTTATAGGCCCCTTTCTTGTGAAGCAGTCAACCTTTGGATTGTCAAGAATGGCTGTGTCTAGCCTAAGCTTATTCCAGCAAAAAGAACATAGCAGCCTGTATAAAGAATTAACCACAATCGTAACTTTGTTCAAAAGGCAAAAATATAACACAAACTAGGAAGGCAAAGGGTCTGGAGTAAATGGTGAGTCGTCAGATATAGAATTATGAAACAAAATTATTTGCGAATGAAATTGAACTAGAACAGATCATTACAATTTCTCTCTTCCTTCGTGCAAATCACTGTAATAACTAACATCGAATTGAATTTTGAATGAAGTCCGCAGCACATGATAAATTTCATTTCATTACCAGTTCTCAGGTTGCTTTGTCCAACTGCATATATTTATTTTGTTCTTTCTTACCTGCCTTTATAATCTTACTGCAAAATTGCACTAATTAATCAATTGAGTCTAGGCTTCCTAACTTTTTTTTAAAATTCTGTTGATGTTTTTTCCCCCCCACAATATTATTCCATTGGTCATTGAGCTTAAGCATTCTCCTCCATACCCATCCCCATTTTAATCGAGCTGTCATTCTGAGCTTTCAATTAACCCCACGGTCAATGATAAAGCAACAAAATAATTGAGCAAGTTACTTGTTTTATCGCCTTTTCTCACCCAAACTTTCTCTGTCCCCACAGCACAGTGACTGAGTAAATGTCAGAGGATTGTTTAAAGGAAATAAATAGGGAGCTTGGAGATGAAATGCAAGATGGGACAGAATTTGTAAGGCATGCCCGAGAAGGATTCCTGACACAGTACGTGGTCAAGCCAATTAGAGAAGAGCTCATGCCTGATCTAGTACTAGATCTCGAACCTGATCTGGGGACAAATCTCTCGATGTGCGAACATTTTGGAGACCATGACACAACCTCCTGAACCATTGGTATAGCAATGGACAAGAATAGTAGGCAAAATGGGAAGGTGTTTTATTAGGAAAGGAATAATCATGATGGATTTGGACAGAAACTAGGGAGAATAAATTGGAAGCAAATTTTCAAGGAAATGTGGAGGATGTTTAGGGATGCTTAGTTTGTCCCACTGATGCAGGTGGTAGTGTAAGGAAATCATTGTTTGCAAGAGAGGAGGGTCAGTTGGTCAAGAGGAAGAAGGTTAGATTATTGTGACATAGTTTTGTATAAGGGCCTGTATATTTCTGTAATGTTCTATGCCTCAAGGTTATAAATGAGAACACAATCAAGGACATTTACAGAACACGAACAAGAGATGGCAGACACAGAATACTGGAGGAAGTTAATTGGTCAGGCAGCATCCATGGAAGGAGAAAAAGGATTGTTGACGTTTCTGGCCAAAACCCTTCATCATAAACAGCAACATATGGGCAAACAACAGAATAAAAGGGTAAGACGGGGTAGGAGCAGAAATTCAGGTTGGCAGGTGGAGAAGAAATCAAAAGGAAAGGTAAAACAAAAACTGGGAGACAATAGGAGGAAGAGGTAGAGGGCCAAGGAAGATGTACTCTGATGGGAGGAAGGAAGGGAAGGGGGGTTGGGAGCTGAAGAGAGAGGTAGATGTGGATGGCAGGCAGGTAGAGAGGGCAGGGCAATGGAAAGGGAAAGAATGAAAGGTGAAGGAGCAGTAGGACCAGAGAGTTGGGAGGGAAAGTCAGAGGGGGACAGACTTGGTTGAGAAAGCAAGAGGGAGATTATTGGAAATTGGAAAATGTTGATGTTGATGCTGTCTGATGGAAAGAATAGAAGACTACAGGTACTAGATATGAATTTCCAATCATCCATCCACTGGAACTGCACCTCACCCAGATCTCTGGTGCTCATGCTCTCCAGCGCAATGTTCTACATACCTATCAGTCAATGCTTGTGAATCTGTCTTGTATCCCCTGGCCACGTTACTCCTGTCAGTTGTAGACTACATCAAAAAAATTAGAGCCAAATCTTCCATGAATGGAGTTAGCAAATACTTACAAATGGTGTGGCAAACATTAGGAACCCTCATCTGCAAATGGCAATAATTTCAGCTCGTGTCAACTCTAGATGCGAGATTGATAAAATGTCATGAACAGGGGGTTGGGGAATGGATTTTATTTCAACCCAGATTAGAATTTGGTGTCTAAGAAGCCAGGCCCTATTCTATGAACCTCTGTTAAAAACTCATATTCCACATCATTTAGAATTTGAGTTCTTACCAGAGGTTAATTGTCCATAAACAACAATCGATCATCTATGGGAAGGATGCCCATGTGATAGTACAGATTCTATCGCCAATGTGTATATGTACAGATTGTAGTGTAGGATGACTGATTGGCTGAGAGCGTAGCCACACCTACTGGCAGGTCTTAAAGGATTGCTCCTTGCCAGACCAGGTCATTCTGGACTGGTCGACCTACTCCAGTCTTTTAGTTAATAAAAGCCTTGGTTTGGATCAACAAGTCTCTCTACAGCCCATAAGTTGGAAGAGGTGCAGAGGAGATTCACCAGGATGTTTGTGTGACTAGAAGGGTGGTCTTTGATAGATTGGATAGATTTGGGAGATTGGATAGGCTGGGTCTTTATTTCCTGCAGCACAAGAAGATAAGGGGTGGATCTTGAGAAATTCATAAAATCATGAAGAGAGTGGATAAAGTGAAGGTTTACAGAACCAGAGGGGAGATGTTTTATATAAAAAGAGGTCTGAGGGTAATATTTTTGCTTATAGGGTCAGCTGAATTGAACTACCAGAGACAGCAAAAGTAGGAATAATCTTCAAAAGATGTTTAGACAAATAAATAGACAAAAAGGGTTTGGAAGGATATGGACCAATTGCATGAAAATAGAACTAGCTCAAAATGCAAACTTAGTCAGCATGGACAAGTTTGGCTGAAGGGCCTTTTCTGTGCTGAAGCATTGGCAATTTTCTGTTCTGGAACCCCCCCAAACCTCCACCTGAGCTTTTCTTTCTATGCCCTCTCCCTTCTTTAGTTCTTCAGCATTAGCCATGATTTTCATTCTTTGTCCAAATATTGCCTTACTTGTTGGGAAGTCAACTATGTTTGATTATGCTTTTGCACCATTAAATCAATTTGGGATATACTGAAACATTAAAGTGCAATTTGCTAGTTGCTTTTTTTTTGTTAAAAAACATTTTAAAAATAAAATTAGAAATCAAATTACCTCATTTTGAATTTGCACCATAAAATGCACCTTAGAATCAAACTAATCACATACAACGCATCTCAGAGAATGAAGTAATTCTACCTACTGCCATGCTAGCAGCCCAGCCTAAGTGCTCTCTCATTCCCCATCCAAACATTTTCCAACAGTTTCTCTCTCCCGAACCCAACAACAGAAACAAGCCTAGATTTTCTCAAATTTTCTCACTTTTCTCATCACGAATATTTTTACAGGCCTGGCCATCGGGCAGGGCATAGAGTACAAAGGTTGGAACATCGTGATACATTTGGTGAGATCACACTTGAGAACTGTGAAGGCAGCCTGGTGCCTGGTGAAATGCATCAAAAAATTAGAGTGGGATTGATTGTTCTGAGGATCATTGTAAATTTGATGGGCTGAATGGCCTCCTATTTCATGAACAATACGAGAGAAATATAGAACATTGGACCAGTTTCCTCTTCTAACCATTTTAATGACCTGTATATTCATGCCTCACCATGGAATTGATGGTTTCAAATTCAGTGATTTAAATAATTTAGAATAAAACATGCTAAATTAATAATGGCTTCCATTGAACCTGAGGACTATATAAAACACATGGTTCAGTCATTTATTTTAAAGATTGAATCCTGTTACCTTTGATTTATATGTGACACGAGACTAACTGTTACTAGTTGACATTTAACTATCTTCTACTGCAGACTGGCAAATAGCTCAATTCAATGGCAACTAAAGATCAGATATTCCCTTAACATAAAGGAATAACTGCCTCCAATATACATAATGAAAGAACATTCAAAGGAACTGCACATCGCGGCCCTAAATTACCTCATGGATGTGTCCTTCCTATTTCCAGATCCCCAGCTTGAGGGAAAAAAAAGTCCTCATCATATAAAACTTGTCAATCTCACTCTCAATCCTTCAAAAGATTTCTTCTCACCTTTTTGCCTTCAAACTAAATAGCAAAACCTTCACCCGTGCCTTCAAAATATGGCTTTGGACTTTGTGAAGTATTGACCATCTATCTGGAAGCTGAAACATGCAAGAATCAGAACATTATCACGTTACACAAAACTTAGTTTCAGAAAGAGGGGAAGACAGAAAACACTGATTAAATTGCTATTTTTTTATTTTCTAGTCAGAGTCTTCTCTCATCTCAGGTCCTGACAGGGTAAATCACCTTGGGTCCATGGAAGGCGAAGGGTCTATGAACTGATTACCCATCTCTCATATTTCAAATTGAAAACGCCTTGGGAAGAAGATTTAAAATGCTTCAATGGAGAAAGGTCTAATCTTCCTCCCATCAAAGATTCAAATGTTTAAAGCTTCCTTTTTATGTCATGCAATATATTAAAATGTAATATACATCATATAATTAACTTTTGTCTACCACAAGGCAAATAAATAATTGCCATAAGCATTGCCCGGCACCACTAATAATGGAAGAAAGAAGTAAAAGGGGTGTCACTTTAAAGACACTGAGTGTCTGTACATTCTTGAAATGATTCTTGTGTCCACCCCCTCCCCACCACACCCCCCCCCCCCCCCCACCAAGCCTGGATTGCCTTCTCACTTCATGACAATTAGTGGCAAATTTGAGTACCTCCCATCTGTTTCGTGAGAATTTTGGACCAAATAATGCAAATGCAAAGGTGCAATTGGGAATATTTAGTGCACCAAGACATTGTAAAATATTCCTGAAAAAGAGAAACAAAATAACTAATGATGCTGGAATCTATGAGCAAGCAATAAGAACTTGAAAGGTCTCAATGGATCAGACACCATGGAGAGATGTGGCCAGACAACGATTTGGAACATTACCCTTTATCAAGATCTGACATCAAAGTATACAGTGGATTCCATTGTTCGACCAACTATGCTCTATGCTAGATCTGTATCAAAGGCACCATTCAGTCCATTGATGCTACAATGGGGCTGACTGGACCATAGGTGGGTCACTTATTAGTTGTGCATTAATGTGTATAATTAGGATAGGTAATGGTTCAGGTTTTACTGCCAGACTGAGACCACCTGCAAATTGAAGGAACAGTACCTCATGTTCTGTCTGGGCACCATCCAACCAGATGGCTTTAACATCAACTTTTCCCAGTTTCCCCCATCTCTCCCTCTCCCCTTTTCTGGGTCTCCTTTCAGAGCCAAAATCAATTCTCACCTCTCCTCTTACCATTTCCAATTAGGACCTTTTGTCGATCTGTGCTCCTGCCTATACCATTTTTCAGTCTTTATTCTAATGCCTTTCTATTCTTTGCTTATACAGTGAAGGGCTCAGGACCGAAGTGTCAGTGATATATCTTTACCTCCTCTACATGATGCAAGATTGGCTGAGTTCCTTCAGCATTTATGTGTGTTTTTACTGCAATCATAGCATCTGAAGACTTTGGTGTTTCACTTCTTTTAACATCTGCCAAACTCAAAATTAATTTTGAAATCAGCTTCCCATGTCTTTCTGGTCAGATAATTTCCAATCCTGACATGATCTTCAAGTGAGAAAATTCCTCGCTGGACTTTTCTACTGTAATTTTAATCTTTTGGCTCAGTTACCAAGTAATCCCACAGGATTTGGAATCCAGCACATTTTTAGACCACGCACAATTGTGCTCTCAGCGGTTTCCTTCCAAATAGATTAAATACCTGAGATCAGACTGGGATGGTTGTCAAAGAGGCACTGATGCGTGCTGTGATTTTCTTCTTGCCAGATTTATCTGCTTGCTGCCAAGTCAGCAGGAAGGTCACATTCAGGATGAGGTTCTACCCCATAGACGCATTACATTTCAACCAGCTGAGAGAGTGCCCTGTCCGATTCACAGCCCATCATTTACAAAATGCCATCCGATGCCCTCTTCCAAAATCAACTGGAAACAATGCTCAAACACTCCTCGCTACCATTTCTAATCTGTTCAGATGCAAAGACAGATACCCCGCCAACATTGCTCAATGCATGCCACATCTGCGTGCTTTGAAAGAACTTTACTTGGTCCACTCCCAACAATCTCTATGTGGATGTGCAAATCCTTTCCCCACAAATGATTATTCAATTTGCTTCTTTAAATCTTCTCAAAAGATCTCTTATTCACCCACCCATCAATCCTAACACTTCCAGAAAATTCATGCTTGCATCTGATGCCCAGCACTACTGTTCAGGCTGTTCACTGAATCTCAAAACTATTTACAATAATGAAATGGAGGCCATTCAGCTAACATCAGTGCTAATAAAAAAAATTTCCCGATTTGCTGCCAAACTTACCTCTGAATTTTAATGTCTCAGTATTGTAGAAATGTAATGTGGTTCCCTGTCCCCCAAAAAATGACATCAGGCAATGAGTTCCATACATTAAACAACACTTTAGACTATTTTTTTCCGCATCTCCCCTCAAACTTGAGGGCCAAGTACATGGTCAATGGTAGGATTCTTAACAGTGCAAGCTCAGGGAAAGGGGAATCTTGGTGGTCAAGTCCATAGATCATTGAATGTTGCTGCACAAGTTGTTAGGATGTTAAGAAGGTGGATGATGCGTTAGCATATCAGTGGTAGAGAAATTGAGATAGACAGCTGCAAGGTCATATTGCAGGTCCTCAAAACTCTGCTTAAACCACATGGGAGAATTATGTGCAGTTCTCGTCACCTCATTAGAGGAAGGGAAGATTTAGAGAGGATGCACAGGAAATTTACCAGGATCTTGATAAGATTGGAGATCATGCCTTATAACAGAGCTAGAGCTTTTTTGATTGGAGAGAGACAAAAGATGAGAGGAAACTTAATAAAGGAATGTAAGATTATAAGGGGCTTCAAGAGAGCGGACAGCCAGTAGCAAATACAAAAGACACTCGTTTAAGGTGAGTGAAGGAAAGTTTTGGGGAGGTGAGTTATTTTTTTTTGTTTGCACAGAGAGTAGTGGGTCCTTGGAATGCATTGGTGGTGATGGAGGCTGATACAATAGTGCATTTAAAGAACTCTAAGACAGACATGTGGATGTTAGAAAAATAGAGGGTTATGAGTGTGAAGTAGGGAAGGAGTAGGTTGTGGAGTAAGTTCTGTAGTGGCACTCCTGGAGCTGCTGTAATAGCAGTGCTGTCACTAGTGCAGACACGGAGAGCGAAATCACAGCACTCCCCAGTAAGGTCCAACCTGCAGTTGACTGATGTCAGTTTAGCACATGCTTGAAACGGCTTGTTAAAAGGAACTAATGGTGCTTTATTTTAAAATACTGCAACAGCGGTGTCTGGGGAAAAGATGGCGGTGCCTATAATCTGCAGTGGCCACGAGGGCATTTCAGACCAGGGAAGTAGAGGATTGGCACAGGCCACCAGAAAATGGGGAGTCCCAACCCCTTTTTGAGAAGGAAAAACAGAGGAGATCACCCACAGGATAAGCATGGTGATGGACCAGAGAGGGGCCCTAACGCTGAAGAACACACAGATGGCAGGTTGTTGGTGACTCGAGGAGAGGAATCCATGCAGGCTGTGGGCTGCTGGTGACTGCGGTTAGGAGACATGCACCAGGTTGCTGACTGCCAGAGACTGGTACAAGATAGGCTGAAGGAGTACCGGATACCAGAGCTGAGATGTGAGAAGGTGCCAAGGGTGCTGGTGGCTTCTTGATCAAGTCAAAAGTGTGCATCTGGAGCTCATTTTACTGATAGATTGAACTGAAGGCCATGTGGCTGTGGAGGCTGCAGGAACACTGGAGGTGAATCCACTGACACTCAGTGACTGAGGAACTCTCTTTTGCTTCCCTTTCTCTGGGTGTAAGGGGCACCAGGCAATTTATGTTGATAACGAATCTTTGTCTGCCTTAATGTAGATGAAAGGAAATGTCATGAAATATCACATTTTCTGTTTTGCTACGGGACAATAACATAATCTTGATTCTTGAGACCTGAACTATTCTGTGTCCTTCAGCCAATTACTTGAAATGAATGATCCATTATTTTTGACCCCTATATTACAAGGAGGAAGGTTCTTCCCCCGACTTCATCTAATGTTCTCACAATTTTTATATTCGTGCACACAGTCATCCCCACTGAGGAAGGAATTCACTGTTGGATTACCTGAATTGAGTTCTTATAAAACCCAATTTATTATATTTGAGAAGCCGAGCTTAAAAATGTGGCTGAACAAATTGAAAACAAATTTACCATTGTGATACATTTTTTTTTAAAAAGATCCCATTTTACGCAGCCAACTAAATGAGAGCAGGTTTGGAATCTTTTCAATCATCTTTTTTTTTTATTATTTTCAGGTACTTGATGCATTTCTTTACACACTGTGATAAAAATTAAATTCCATCCCAAAGGAGCCTTGCTCTGTCAAGTGTTCTCAAGTCTGAGAAACAATGTAGAATTGCAAGAGCTTCCTGTAATTAGTCTAACTTCAGGAACATTGTACTCCTGTTTTGGGGGAGAAAATGAAAAGTAAAAGAGCAGTACAAGATGGTAATGAGTTTATGAAATAAAATTTTGCAGAATCTATAGCAGAATAATATTTGACAAAACGTTACTTCCTATTGTGCATTCCAAAGAGCATTCCCACACCTCAGTTTTCAGAATATCCTTCTATTTGTTTTCCCCTGACACATGGAACATAACTGCTCAGGAACTGGCTCTTCATCCCACAATGTCTGCACCGAATATGATGGCCAATTATACTAAATCTCTTCTGCCTGCACATGATCTATTCCCTTCCATTTCTTTAATATTGATGATTTTCCCTTCTTCCCACGGACAGTGAGAACGCTGAACAACCGAAGGAATTGCTCACACTGACCATCCGAGATTCTCATATGTACAAAACAAAATCAATTTATTTATTTGTATAGATAAAATACTAGTCCTGCATATGTATTTGTTTGTATGTGTTATGCCTGGTTGCATGTCTGCATGTTTTGCATTGAGGAACAGAACGCTGTTTCGTCTGGTTGTACTTATGCAATCAGATGACAATAAACTCGACTTGAGCTTAAAAGTGACTATTGTGTCTACTTCCATCATTCTCCCTGGCAACCTCTTCCGGGCACTGCCATTCTCTGTGTACCACACATCCACTTCGAACTTCCCCCTTAAGCTTCATGCATGTAAATATTTTAAATTTTTACGCCGGGGAAAAAAATCCGATGGTCCTTGCCATCGATGCCTGTATAGTAACCCCTTTTACATGAGATTGGAGATGTTGGAGTCTGGAACAAAAAAAAACAATGCGCAGGAGGAACTCAGAAGGTGAAGCAGCACCAGTGGGAGAAAAAGAATAGTTGATATTTCAGGCCGAAATCCTTCATTCACGTTATGTTTGAACAAGCACACTCCTTATCCCCACATTCCAGCATCTGGAGACTCCTGACTATCATCTGGAAGAACTCAGCCAAGTCAAACAGCATCAGTGGTGGGGTGGGGAGGGGAGAATGAGAGAGGAAAAAAAAATCATTCACATCTCAAGTTATAACCTTCATCAAGACTCCACCATGAATACAAATACTTATTTAATCTTAGGGAACCAGCTAATAAGCATTTAGATTTCCAATCACAGTTCTTGCTTCATCCTAAAGTCACTTGTCAAAACACTAGATCAGTTTCATAAAGCTTCACTGACCCTTGTGTTCTGATCTTCTCAGTTGTGATGCTATTTTTTTCCATAATAAATTCCAACCTTTACCGGTGACAGATGATAGTCAAATGGTCTATGGTGGTAATTGTTCAATAATTAATCACAGAGAAACAATTAACTAAGAGCACTTTTCCCCTCTAAGCTGTGCACATGTGTGCCGACATGCACATTCTGGATCCCTAAAATAAATGTAGTAATTAATAATGATACTTTTTGAATGCAATCATATATGCATTACACTAAAACATCCAAATACCATTTTATTCGCCATGAGAGATCAGCTGCACCAAAATGATCTTTGAAACAATTTCAAGTTTACATTTGCACAAGCATTCAGTGCACACATACTTTTGTTGCAGGGAAAAAAATTGCACAAGGTTTTTGCACAGACTGACGACTAAAAATGAGAGAGAACATTGACTAAGAAGTAGTCCCACTGACACTGGGTGGAACAAGCATTTTTTTTTGTGCTGGGTTGGTTCGTGGGGAGGGCTGGTTTGAACTGACAACATCTGCAAGCGGGTCTTGGTCATTGTCAAAAAGGATACCAATTCATTAATTGACTTGAATCAGGAAATAAATAATAGGAAGAGCCGATGGTTTACCACCTTGTGCTTAATTATTCCATCTCTCCACAGCTCATCACCCCCTCTTCCTCCTCGCCATCCTGACGTGGAGAGGAGACAGAATACATTTGAAATACACATTTCATATTCAAGTCGATCTCTACCTTGTGAAGCTCGTTACACTCTCCTTTTTGCTTTGTCCTGACCAACTCTCATTTATAATTCAGGCGCTGACAGCAGGAGAGATGAGGTTGACTTTCCAGATTACGCGCACAAAAAAAAATTTGTTCCAGCTTTTGGCTCCCCCACTAGAGGAAGCTCAGTCCCCTGCTGACTTTTGGCATTACGAAGAATAACCTTGGCATCAGAGACCAAATGGTCCAAATACAGCTCAGAAGGCTTTTTTTTTTTTAAATCCCCCCCTTTCTTCAATAAAAAAAATTGAGAAAATAAATTACATTGCAAATGAGAATCAGTTTTCTGTGTGACAGCATCCAGTTAGCTGGAATGCATGCATTCTGCAACCAGTAAATCAATTTAATTCAGCTGGTAAATTAGAAAGACATATTTTCCCCAGTATTTCTCTCAAAACTAGGGCATTCCAAAGTACTTTCTACTGAATGAATAGTCGCCAATCTTGTAATGAGCCAGGCAATTTGTTGTGCAGCAAACTCCTGCTATCAAGAATGTGATAACAGCTTAATAATCTGTTTTTGAGGAATGTTAATGGAAGGGGAAATCCTTTGTTTCTTATCTATGTTGGTTTTATTTTGGTTAGGGAGGCATTAGCAAGTATTTATTGTCCATCACCAATTCTCTGAATTCTATCTTAGCCATGCAAGAGGTCATGGTGCACCTGAATCAAACATTGATAAAGCCACATTAGGAACACTGAATGGTTCTGATCACCACACTGGAGGAAGGAGTTGCGGACAATTACGATTAGGATGCTTGATATTGGGCATTTTTTTAAAAAACCCACAGAAACTTTCACAGGCACACTCTTAGGGCACTGTTGCACAGCCTTCCTGTGTTGCGGAGTTTGTCAAGGGGGGGGGGGGATCGTCGTATTCATTAGGCCTGTATCTTATGGAGTGGCCTCAGTCAATTCACACTGCAGCCGCTCCGTAAAAATGTGTAGAGGTACGAGTGGAAAAATTACAAGATGGAATTTGCATTAAAAAAAATCCTGCCTGACATTTTTTTTTTTTTTTATTATTATTTTTTTTTTACACTGCCACCGACCGACCAGAGCAGAAATTTTCTGCTGTTCAGTGGCTATGTAAAATGTCTATAAGTTACGTAAAATAACAACAGATATAGAGGGGAGATGATTGGACAGTTTACTTTTATCCCCCCACAACAGAGGGCATAAGTTTGGGGAAAGGGAGGAAGAAGTTTTGTGGGGATCAGAGGATGGTTATATTTCTGGAATGTGCCTCAAGAATGGATGACAGAGGGAGTTACTCACATGACAATGAAGCCATCATATAGATGAGCACTTGACTTGTCAAGTCACAGAAATATGGGGACCAAGTGCTCAGTGTCGACATGGTGGGCTGAAGGGACTTTTTTTCTATACTTTATCACCTTATATCTGAAGGAAGTTTGGAATTAGTCGCATTGCGAAGTAACATGGCCAGTGTTCCTTCCTTAATGGATCATCAACTCCATTGATACCCCTCGATGCTGTAGAAAAGCAACGAACAAAATTTAAAAAACTCATCCTACCATAGCCACGCACTCTTCACTCTAACCCTCCAGTCAGGAAGATTCACGAGCAAGAGATCACCCACCACCCAATACAAGGATAGTTTCTCTCCTTCCATTATCAGGCTCTTGAATGAACCTCAGAATACTGGAGTTAGCCCAGAGCTGAAACATTGGTAACCCTTTACTCTTCCGAGTCTGCGTGACCGGCTGAATTTCTCTAACACGTTTGTGCACTACACTTGCCATCTGCAAAAATTCTTGTTTAAATCAATAGTCACATTTTGTTGCCTTTACGAACTGTTCTGTTGCTTTGCACTCTCTAGGTCTACTTGTACTGTGCATGAGATGTCAAACTGGTCGGTTTGCAAAACGACCTTTACCACTGCCTTTTGATACATGATAATAAACTTGAACTTAATGACAATACAGTTGTTTAATGGTCTCCTTTACTGAAGCTGGTTTTCATTGAGATGTATTTAATTGACAATTCAAATTTCTTAGTCAGTGTAATGGGACTTGTAGCAAACCCAAGATGATTACACAGGTTTTCGGATCAATAATCTAGAAAGACAACCAATATTTCTTTTCTCTCCACAATGCCTCCAGCACCTCGGTTTAATGTCCCAAACACAAAAACAAACACATTCAAAATTAGAGCTGCTTTGGAGTAGCATCAGAGAAATGTAATGGTGAGTCATTGGCTCCGCTTTTGTCTCAAGTTTTCATGGTTTAAGTTCTTGCTGTGAAAGAGAATTAATTTACATAAAATCTGTCCAGGATGAACCATGATTATTCCAGCCACTGATCCACAGATAAATTGCAGTCACTGTATTTAATGTGTGGGCTGAAAACAGCATGTTAATTTTCCTTCTGCAGCAAGATACAATCATGGAACATCACACTTTGGCCTACCTTGTCCATGGCAAACATACATGAATATTAATAAAAACATTAAATCTTGATTTTTAGATCCCCTGAGATTCTACTATTCACTTACATTCAAAGGCCAATGGACAGTGGCCAATTCACCCAAATTAACCTGGAGGAAACCCAAGCACCCATGCATGAAATGGAGTCTCTGTCACTACGAGGGACTGGCTCTAGGATCAGTGCCATTGTGCTGCCATAGGTGCTCTGTGGTCAATAAAGGATTAATTAAAGTGGTATGTGAATGAAAAAAAAAACACTTGAGAACCACTGGCCCAAGACCATTTCATATCAGGCCACCTGGAGGCTGGCTACAAGAGAGGATAAAAAAATTACTTCAGACAGCAGCCTGTGGATCCAGTAGAGGTGAGGCGACTGGTGACCCACCATAAATATGGGGCAGAGCAATGGCCGTCTTCCCTACCCATAATCCACCTTGCAGCTGGAACCGCTCTGTGGTTCCCAGAACAGATCCAGCAGTGTGGGGGATTATGGGTAGGGAAGACGGCCATTGCTCTGCCACATTTTGAGCTGCGGAGGATGGCCACGAAGGCCAAAGCGGCCTGGTAAGACCGTCACAGCCTGCATCTGCTGCTCCCCAAAGGCTTCTGCCAGCCCCCGCCCACCATCCCTGCCTCGAGAGGGTCATGGAGGGGTTAGTCAGGAGATAGTTTGCGGGCTGACGGCGTCATCAGTGCCCCAACCAGCCACTTGCAGTAGCTGTACGTTCAGGTCAGGCGGCGAAGCGCAGCACTCCACCGATCATCCTTCCTCAAGAAGGGTTGGAATCAGCGCCTCAGAGCCTGCCACAGCAAATTCGGAAGGGTACGTCTTTAGTTCCAAGGGCGAAGAACCTCCACCTTTACAGATGAAGAATGAGGTCTCTTAATCAAGGTACATAAGAATATGATAGCACCTTTTTTACTGGGGTAATAGCAAATACCAGAGGAATCTATTTAAGGTGAGTGGAGGAAAGATTAGCGGAGATGTGAGTTAAGTTTAAAAAAAAAATACAGAGTGGTGGGTGCCTGGAATGCATTTCTGGGGGTGGTGAAGGAGGTTGGTGCAATAGAGCGATTCAAAAGACAGACAGGGATGTGTTACGAGCCCGAAGGACCCCAAAACCCAGCAGCAATAGACATTCACCAAGACGAGTGGTTTTTAAAAAAAGTTTGTTTGTTTTTTAAATCAACTTTAAACATGAAAATAGGATCAAACTTTAACTTGACTATACTTTATACTAACCCAAATTAACCCCCTTCTAATTCTAAGTGCACGTGTATACAGAGTGCATGTAAATTCAAGAAAAGTTCTTTGGTTCACAGTTCAATCTCACTTCTTCCAAGTTCTCTGGATGCAGGAAATTCTTAGACTGTGCACAGAATTTAACATGTATAAAGTTCACCAGGCTTTGGTGCTTGAAAGGTAAATGTTTATTGCTCAAGAAGGTTCTTGTAGGGTTTGCAGAGAGATTTGTTGATCCAGGATTTCCATAACTGAGGTACCACCATTAGTCACCTCAAGGTCTCGCTGATGAAACTTGCCCAATCAGGGTTTTCCAGATGGTAACATCTCCCTCTAGGCCACCACAAAGCTCCACTCTGTTCCTGTTATTCCAAGAGAAACAGGAGTCAGATAGCACTTCCAGCCATCCACTGCTTTGGAACTTTTCATCAGTTCTTCCTGGATTGCACTGTTCTGTGTCCCACACACACTGACAGAGCTTCTCTTCTCTCCCTCCAACTGGCTTCCAGAAACCCCATGTGACTCATTTACAAAACACCCACCTTCTTTGGCAAACAACAGGAGTTCTCTTCTGCTCAAGCTGTTATATAAATAAAACCCAGGAGTAACCTTCCTGTAAGCACCCTGAAATATCTTCCTGAAAGATACTTGTCATCCTGGCTCTAGTTGCAAACATTTTATGATATCAATTCAATTAACACCTACTTGTGAAAGATGCATAACATTCTCCAGAGAACTTCAATACTTCTTCAGTCTTTCAAATAAGATCTGTTTTAAAATGTGTGTATGTATGTAACCTACTCTAAATCTCACAAATTCCCCAAAATATTATAGTCATTACAGATGTAACAAAAGTCAAAGGGGATGAGTTTGGAGAAAGGATAAATTAAATTGTTATGGAGTAGGTTTACTCCATAAAAATCTAGTCCCCACAGAATCTATTGAGAGGAATTTCAGACAACAGTTTTGTCAAATTCTGATTCATCCATTCTTGCCACTTCTGAATGGCAATCAGCATTGACTAACGTTCTTGTGTGATGCAGTTTTAGTTCCTGAGAAACTGTTGCTTCAAAGTCTGGACAAGTAGTAAAATTAATATGTGTCCTTCCACACCATGTAACAAAAATACTGCTTTGAAATATTCATCAAAAGTGCCAGTGTGATAAGAGAAAACTAAGATGAAAATGGGGAAAAGGCGATTGGAGGTGGTGATGAGGTTTATGCAAGATATAAGGTGGCCATGTTGAACTATATGACTATAAACATTAATGGAATACATAACCAAATTAAAAAGAAGAGGCTATTAAATTTATTGAAGAATGGAAAAAATAGATATAGCATTTGTGCAGGAAACGCATCTAACTGAAGCAGGACATAAATTGAAGAGAGACTGGGTAGGACACGTAATGGCAGCATCCTATAATTCAAAAGCTAGAGGTGTAGCCATACTAGTTAACAAAAATGTACCAATCAAAATAGAGGAGGAAATAATAGATCCAGCAGGGAGGTATGCAATGATAAAGTGTCAGATATACCCAGAATTTTGGAATTTGCTCAATATATATGTGCCTAACGAGGAGGATCAAAAGTTAATGCAAGATATTTTTTTGAAGATTGCAGACACACAAGTAAATATATTGATAGGAGGGGATTTTAACATTAATTTGGACCCAAACACAAAAATAATAAAGTAGCCAAATTTATGGTTAAATCAATGCAGGAAATGAAACTTATGGATATATGGAGGAGGCAACAACCAAGAGGGAAGGAATTTTTATATTATTCGAGTAGACAAAACATACTCAAGGATTGATATGTTTTTGTTGTCAGCCCATATTCAAGGGAAAGTCAGGAAAACTGAGTATAAAGCTAGACTACTATCAGATCATTCACCCCTGTTATTAGCAATAGAACTGGAGGACATATCGATGGAGGTTAGACTCCATGATACTTAAAAGACAGGAATTTAGGGAGTTTATTGAACGCCAAATTAAAACATTTTGAAATAAACACAGAATCAGTGAAAGACAAATTTATATTATGGGACGCAATGAAAGCCTTCATTAGAGGGCAGATAATAAGTTATGTGACTAAGATGAGAAAGGATTACAATCGGGAAATAGAGCCATTGGAAAGGGAGATAGTAAGTACAGAAAAGGAACTAGTAAAAAGGGATGATATAACGAAAAGGACAGAATTGCCAGACAAAAAAAATTAAATACAAAACATTACAAACAAACAAGGTGGAGAAGAACATAATAAAAACAAAGCAAAAGCATTATGAACTGGGATAAAAACACAAAATATTAGCCTGGCAACTTCAAACAGAACAAGCTAAAAGAACGATTCTGGCATCAAGGAAAAAGGACAAACAAATTACATATAATCCAACAGAGATTAATGAAAATTTTAAGGAATTTTATGAACAATTGTATCAAACTGAGATCGAGGGGACAGATGATAAAAGAGGAATTTTTAGTTAAAATTGAATTGCCGAAATTGCAAGAAAAAGAACAACAAGCTAATAAAACCATTTCAAAAGAGAAAATTCAGGATACATTAAAAAAGCTGCCAAACAATAAGACACCAGGAGAGGATGGATTTCCAATAGAATTTTATAAAACATTTAAAGAGTTATTAATTCCTTCTCTCCCGGAAGTAATGAACCAGGTAGAAGAAACAAAACTTTCCAGATACATGCAGGACTGCAATAATTACAGTAATACTAATGATGGGGAAGGATTCATTAACATCAGCATCATATAGACCAATATCTCTACTTAACTCAGATTATAAGATAATAGCAAAATTATCAGCAAACAGATTGGCTGATTGGGTACCAAAAATAGTAAAACAAAATTAAACTGGATTTATTAAGAAAAGACAAACAGCAGATGATGTCTGTAAACTTATTAATCTAATTCATGCAGTTCAAGGAAATAAGAAACCAACAGTGACTATTGCCCAAGTTGCAGAAAAAGCCTTTGACAGAGTAGAGTGGAACTACTTATTTAAAGTATTACAGAAGTTCAATCTACCAGAAAAATATACAAATTGGATTAAAGCATTGTATAATGGACCATTAGCGAAAGCAGCAGTAAATGGATATGTATCGAGTCACTTTAAATTAAGTAGGTCAACTAGACAGGGATGTCCACTATCCCACTCATTGTTTGCCTTAGCAATAGAACCTTTGGCAGAACTGATAAGAATAGAAAATAAAATAAAAGGGATAAAAATAAAGGAGAAGGAGTATAAAATCAGCTTATTTGCAGATGACATCATAATACCTAACAGAAGCAGAGGTATCAGTAAAAGAATTACATAAGAAATTGAAGGAATATGGAGAAATATCAGGGTACAAGATCAATGCAAATAAAAGTGAAGTGATGCCAATGAGTAACGCAGACTATACAGAATTTAAAAAAAGAATCACAATTTAAAAGGCAAACACAAGCAATCTGATACCTAGGGATCAGGTTAGATAATAACTTGTACAAACTAAATTATCAGCCACTAATAAAAAAAAATTGCAGGAAGATTTAGAACATTGGAAAGAATTACCACTAACGTTGATAGGGAGGGTAAACTGCATTAAAATGAACATATTCCCAAGGATACAATACTTATTTCAAACGTTACCAATTCTTTTAACAGAACAATTCTTTAACGAACTAAGGAGAATAATAAGGAAATTCTTGTGGAAAGGCGGGAAACCAAGGGTAGCTTTAGATAAATTAACAGAGAGGTATAATCAAGGTGGTTTGCAGTTACCAAATTTTAGAAATATTATACAGCTGCACAATTAAGGTATTTATCAGATTTTTACCAGACAAGGGAAAAACCAGACTGGACTAAGATAGAACTAGATAAAATAGGGGAGAAGGTACTGGAACATATACTTTATAAGTGGGATGAAAAGCTGGTGCAATATAAAAACTCACCAGTACTGCATCATTTACTTAATACATGGAAGAAAATTCACTTAGAAAGGAAACAAACGAATTATCAAATACCAAAATTACTATTGGTGCAAAATCCGCTCATCCCTTTTACAATAGACAACCTTTCCTTTAGAGAATGGGAGAGAAAAGGAATCAAAAGAATAGAAAATTGTTTTTTGGGACATAATTTAACATTTGAACAGATGAAGTACAAATATGGAATAACTCATGGTACAATGTTTACATATCATCAATTGAAAGTGTATTTAAAGGATAAATTGGGAAACAGCTCGAGATTACCTGAAGGAAGCACCTTTGAATACATGATTACAGACACAATGATAATTAAAAGATTTATAACCAACATGTACATTAAGCTGCAAGATAAGGAAAATGAAATAAACTATGAACCTAAGAAGAAGTGGGAAAAGGATCTAAACAAAGAAAAAATGAAACATGGGAAAAGTTACGTTCTGGAACTATGAAGAATACAATGAACTCAAGGTTACACATGATACAGTATAATTGGTTACACAGGGTATATATCACTCCTCAAAAATTAAAAAATGGAACTCAACATTATCAGATGTTTTCACTGTAAGAAGGAAATGGGAACATCATTACATGCAACTTGGGCATGTACGAAAGTAAATACGTTTTGGGAAGAATTAAATCAGATACTAAATAAAATTATAAAAAATAACATACCCAAAAAAAACAGAGATATTTCTCTTAAATAATACAAGAAGAGAATTAGGCCTCAAATTGGATAAAGTGCAAAAAAAAATTAATCATGATAGCCTTAGCGATAGCAAAAAAAATGTATGTCAACTTGGAAAATGGAAGAGAGCCTGAGTATACAGTAATGGTACATGGAAATGAATAAATGTATTCCACTGGGAAAAAAAACCATACAATTTAAAAAATAAAATCACAATGTTTGAACAAATTTGGGAACCATACATGGGACATAACAGAGAGAGCTTGCCTACGACCTCCATCCCCTAAAATGAGAATGAAAATGATAAGACAAAATGACTAGATTCAGTTTGTAATAAATAGATGACGCATTTTTCTTGTTTATTTTCCTTTGTGTGAAGATATGGTTTTATTGTATTGTAAATGTTGAATATTTATGGGTTTTGGAGGGGGGTGGGTAGAGAGGAGGGAGGGAAAGGGGAGAAAAGACCACTGTGTAAATTTAATGAGAAACATTTGTACATATTTTGGTTGATATGGTTCATAGTGTGAAAAATAAAAAAAAATTATATTTAAAAAAAAGTGGCAGTGTGATTGATGGAATGGATTCAAGCAAGATGGCTGTATGCTTAGCAGTGCAGGTTCAGAAAAGGTTTCTGAGACAAACCAAAAGATCTGGCAGTGCCCGGAGATGACTTGTACCCTGGAAGTAAGAATGCTAGCAACACAATGAAACTTCAAAGGGTCTGTCAGTAAATTGTTTTGATCCCTGTGAGAGAAAAATAATGAATTGCTCTCAGAAACATCCAAGGAAGTGTCACCTTCTAATTACTAGAAAACAAAACCACAATGTTAGCATTGCTAATTTGGATGTAACTGTTTTTTGAAGAGGTGAAATGTTAATATGGAGCAAACAATGTTAATGAATTTCAGTAAATTAGTCACTGAGATTTCATAAAGAGGGGATTTAAATTTCACTGAATTTAGATGGTCGCAACATTTATTTTTTTGTTCTCCTTAGAGGACGGGATTTCTGGATCCTGTGATGGCCTAGTATTTAAATACATACATTTTTAAATTGGGAACAGGGATGGATGAAGTTGAAGAAGTTTCAATCCCTGTTTTGTGCTGAATTACACTTTCCATTAGATAACACTGACATGATCTCGAGTTTGTTGATTTCAAGACTTTCAATATCCAGAGATAAGCCCCCCTTCCATTAGAAACCACTTGTGTATCCTTCAAATGCACTGCAATCACATGATAGTTGATGCCAATTCTTTATGGACCATCCCCGCAAGCTGTCTTTTCACTCTACCACTTCACATAACAGAGTAATGATTAAAAAAACACCCACTTAGTCTCTACTCGCTGTAATTGCAGCAAGTGCAAAACTTATCCCTACATTTCCAAACTCACCTCTATACAACATACAGGGCGGGGGGGGGGGGGGTGGGTGGGGGAGGGAAGCTTCCAGATGAGACGCCATCATCCAAATTGTTGTTCTGCTTTCTGCATATGTGGTGTGCGGCCTTCTCTATGTCCGTGACACTAAACGCAGATTGGGTGACCAGATGAGACACCATCATCCAAATTGATGTTCTGCTTTCTGCATATGCAGTGTGTGGCCTTCTCTACGTCCGTGACACTAAACACAGATTGGGTGACCAGATGAAACGCCATCATCCAAATTGATGTTCTGCTTTCTGCATATGTGGTGTGCGGCCTTCTCTATGTCCATGACACTAAACGCAGATTGGGTGACCAGATGAGACACCATCATCCAAATTGATGTTCTGCTTTCTGCATATGTGGTGTGTGGCCTTCTCTACGTCCGTGACACTAAACGCAGATTGGGTGACCAGATGAGACACCATCATCCAAATTGATGTTCTGCTTTCTGCATATGCGGTGTGTGGCCTTCTCTACGTCCGTGACACTAAACGCAGATTGGGTGACCACTTGTTGAACACCTGCATTTTCTTTGTGATCTTGAGCTTCCTGCAGCCAAATATTTCAACTCTCCCAATTATCCCTTCCATTATATGTCTGTTTTCAGCCTCATCTATTGTCAGGGTGATGCCAATCGTAAACTTGAGGAAACAACATTTTCTTCCTGAACAGCCTTAAAACTAACAGCATGAATATGAAAAACAAAAATCATAGATGAACTCAGCAGATCTTGCAGCGTCCATGGGAGGTAAACCTATATAACTAACATTTTTGGCCTGAGCCCTTCATCAGTACATGAACAACAAGCAGAAAGGTAGCTGAATTTAAAAAAAGCTTGGGGGAAAAAAGAGCCAAGAAAGGGCATGGGGAGGGACGCAGGTCAACAGGCAAAAGGTGATAGATGCACATGGACAGGAGGACAGGAAAGAAAAGGTGAGAATTGATCGGGGAAAAGGTTGCGCCTTGTGAATGCGGAGCTGGTTGAGCCAGAACAGATGGCGTGGGAGGCAACGGAAACCAGGGAAGTTAATGTTAATGCCATCCGGATGGAGGATGCCCAGACAGATGAGGTGTTGTTCCTCCAATTTACAGTGGTCTCGGTTTGGCAGTGTATGAGGGCTTGGAAAAACAAGTCAGCAAGGGAATAGGGCAGGAATTGAAATGGATGATCACTGGGACATCCCTGCTATTGCGATGGACAGAGCGATGGTTATTTTTCCAATTTAAGGTAACACCTGCCTCTATCTGGTCGCACTGTTTCCATCTCTTCTTTACCTGCTCCTGTATTTTTTCTTCTTTTTCCTTTATCTTCTCTCCAACTTTTGTCTGCCCCACAATCTTCCCCCCCCTCCCCCCCTTATCACCTCAGGGCACTCCCTCACCTTCTTTCCACATTTATATAGAATTTCATTCCCTTATCTCTTTTAGTCTTGATTAAGGGTCGCAACCTGAAATATTGGCTGTCAATCTGTAATCATGGATTCTGTCTGACTTGTTGAGTTCCTCCAGTAATTCTTGTTTGTTCAAGTTTCCAGCATTTACAGTCATGCTTCTCCAATCCCAAAAACCTTTAGCTTCCTGCCTTCCTGTTTACCATTCACCTTGTAAATGTTTCTTGACCATATTACTTGTAATCTTAAGACCTACTTTCGTCGACTATTTTTGATGCTTTGCTCAAGGCTTTAGATCAGAATTCTGGTTGGGAAGACTGTCAGCTTGCAAACAATGGTGGACTCGAGCTCCTGCCAAACCAAAAATCTGGAAAACCTTGTAATAGAAGTTCTAGATCAGGGCTGAGTGGGCGTTTCACCTGAAGTCTTTGGAAATGGGCTTCTGAGTTTCCACATAAGCAGTCATCAAATTCAAAATGGATGAACGTCTTCCCTCAGAAGATCAGAGTTCTTTGAAATTCTCCATCTCAGACAGTTATCATCAAAATAACCAAGAAGGCCACTGGGGTCTCCCTTTTCTCTTCTAGAACATCAAACATTACAGTAAAATACAGGTCCTTCAGCCTACAACATTGCGCCAACCTTTGGAAACCTGATTCAGTTCCAGCATCTGCAGTATTTTGTGTTTCATTTAGTGACATTTGAACTGAGATTTGAACTGACATTTGAGAAGATTAAAATGTATAAAAAAACATGAATTGTGAAGTTTGAATAATTATGTGGAAGGGCCTGTTTCAATGCTAAAATTTTTTTTAATACATTGGTAAAAGGTGCAATTTTATACAGCAAGATCCCACAATCTAAACTGAGCAAATGTCAAATTTGCTTTTGAACAATTTAAACAGTGGCATAAAATTATGAGGGGCTTTGATGAAATGAATGCATGCAGTCTTTTTCTCGGGGTAGATCATTCTACAACAAGAGGGTCTGGGTTTAATGTGAGAGAGAAGATATTTGAGAAGGATCTACCCTCAGAGGATGCTCCATGTCTGGAAGAAGCTGCCAGAGGAAGCTATAAAAAGGGGATAAACGTTAAATTGTTTAAAGGCATTTGGATGGATGCATAGATAGGAAGGATTTAGGACGTGGGCCAAATGAAAGCAAATGGATGTAGCTGCGAATGATAAATTGGTCACCATTGCCAATTGGACTGAAGGGCCTGATCCAAGCTGTCAGGTTCTGTGATTATGACTCGACGGCAAGTTGTGGAGTAAAGTTGCTGACAATGCATCTGAATCACAATAAGTCAAATCACAGTCCTTTCATCAATTGCAAGGAATGCAATGACAATTTTACAATGCAATTGATTATTCAATGTATCGGCTGTTTTTTTTCTCCAAGGCAGGAAAAGGATTTTGCAAGAGTCCCAATCACTCATTGCCACCTGCCACTAATTACCAGCCTGTGATGGCTTCATATTATAATTCTCAAACTTATCTTTTGAATAAAATTAAATTCTCCTGAAGCTATTAATAGAAGCTGCTTTGTAAACTCTAAGGCATGGCCAGCTAATATTGAATAATTAGTATTTTTAATAGTGTCAATGTTAATAATACCTCTGCTGTTCAATGTACACAATTAGCCTCCTATTTGTGTTCAACATTTTGAATCATACAATCAACGAGGTTTCTCTCTGGTGGCTTTGTTTACAGCAATAAATATTGCTAATTACTGTTCTCCTAATCTGCCCAATTATGGTGCATTGTTCAGAGTAGCAGATGATTGAGAAGGACCTGCTACTGCCACGCAGCACCCGCAGGCCAGGTTCAATCCTGACCTCTAGTGCTATCTATGTTGAGTTTGCATCTTCTGCTCATCGCTCCGTCTGTGGCCACTACATGCATTGTTTTCCTCTCACATTCAAAAATGATGGTTGGTTAATAAGCAACTACAAATTACCACTTTCTGTCAATAAGCATCCAATGAATTGAAAGTATACTGGCTGGTTGCATCATCACAGCCCTGATTTTGCAATTCAAGTGCCAAGGAACGCAGAAGGTAGCAAACGTAGCCGGGTCCACCATGGGCTCCGACCTGCCATCCATCCACATTATCTTCTAGGAGAGAATCCGATCAGACTTAATCCCCTGAAGGCCAGTGAGAAATTCTCAGTCACACATGCTCAAAACATCTCCAGGAATTCAACTCAGTCAAGTGAGGTGCTACCTCAAGAAGACAGTCAACATCATAAAGGACCCCATCACTCTGGTCACAACCTCTACTTCAGGGAGAAGGTAGAGAAGCCTGAAATCCAACACCTCAAGACTCGAGAAGTTTATTTCCAACAACTATCGATACACTAATCTAGACTGCTCGGACACCACAAAAGGAACTGTCTGTACTACTGCAAGTCACCAGGATTATTGTCAGTATGTGTAGTCCATTTTATGCATTTATTGTCTCTCTTAATTAGTTTACGATTATAATTTTTTTCCACAAGTATCTGTTTGGCTGCAGCAAGTAAAATGTTGGTGCATATGTAGTGTAAAATGTGTATGACAATAAACATTATCACTAAATTGCAAAGTGAACCCTTGGACATGTTATGAGCATGTGCAAATGAGAATATAGCATTGTCCTTCAGGGATACAAGGAGCCGGGGGAATAAGACTGACAGGACTCTCTTCTGGGAGATAACATGGATCCAAATAGGCTGATTTACCTCCTATTTTACTCAGCAAGCTGTGCAAAGAATGTACAATAGTTGGGAAATTAGTTTATCCAACAGGTAGTTGAGAAAAATCTATCATATCAAACTTAATTGAATTAATAAAAACAATAAATGCACAAAATCAAAAGATAATATATATTCACAATAATCCTAGTGCAAAAAAAATGATGTAATAGAGTACATAGTCCTTTTGTGATGCCAGTTCAAGAGTCAGTCTGTGAATCACACCAAATTTGGTGGTGTGCTGGACAGTGAAGGTTATCAAAGTCTAGAATCTAGAACAACTGATGAATTAGGCAAAGGGAAGACAGATGGGATTTAACCCAGACAAGTGCAAAGGATAAGAGCTCTATCAAGAGCATCCTGGCCAGCTACATCAGCATGGTACAGTTGCTGCATTGAATTGGATCAAGAGGTCAATCAACAGAACCATAGGACTGGCAGAGACAATCGCCAAAGTCTTCCTCCCTCCCACTGATGTGATCTATCAGGATCGTTGCCCGAAGAGCAAAATCTTTGAGGGCCCTTCCACCCTGAACACCATCATTCAGCTGCTTCTGTTGGGGAAAAGATAGATGTATCAGATTCAATACCACCAGCCTGATGAATAGCTTCTTCCCACAGGGAGTGGGAATGCTGAACGACCAAAGGAACTGCTCACACTAACTATCTGAGACTCTCATTTCTACAAAACAATATTGTTTTGCACTGAGGACGAGAGAACATTGTATCTTTGGATTGTACTTGAACAATCAGATGACAACAAACTTGACTTAAAGTGATGTATTATGGGATGTTACACCAGGACAGGGAATACATTGTGAGTGACAGGGTTCTGGGGAGTTGTAAAATAATTCAGAGGTACAAGTACACTGAAAATGGTAACACAGGTAGACAGAATGGTAAAGGAGGAAAATGGCATGTTTGCCCTGATTGGTTGAAGGATTGAGGACAAATGTTGGGACATCATGTTACAGTTGCATGGGATATTGGCAAGAGCACACCTGGAATATTGTGTGCAGGTTTGTCTGTCAAATTATGGGAAGCATGTGTTTAAGATAGACCTGGTAGAGAAAAGGTTCACCAGCATGTTACCTGGACTGCAGAGCCTGATTTATAAAGAGAGTTTGGATTTGTGGGAGGTGACCTTATAATGAGATGAAATGTTATGAGGAAATAGTGAAGATGTACAAACTATTTGTGAGACTACATTTGGAGGGTGTTCTGAGAGATAGGATATACAAGTATTTAGACAGTTAAGAGTTGATTAAGGCTAGTCAGCATGGCTCTGTGCGTGGTAGGTCATGTTTAACAAAACTTAGTTTTTCGAGGAGGTTACCAAGAAAGTAGATGAAGGTTGTGAATTTGGTCTACATGAACTTTAGTGAGAGCTTTGATAAGGTCCCACATGGAAGGTTAGTTCAGAAGGTTCAGACACTAGGTATCCATGGAGTGATTGTAAAATGGATTTGAAATTGGCTGAATGGAAGACGACAGAATGGTGGTGGAGGCTGGAGGCATGCTATCAATGATGTGCCTCAGGGATCAGCGTTGGGCACATTGCTGTTTGTTGTCCATATCAATGATCTGGATGATAATGTGGGAAATTGGATCAGCAAGTTTGCAGATGACACTAAGATTAGAGGTGTTGTAGACAGTAAAGAAGGTTTTCAAAGCTTGCAGAGGGATCTGGACCAAATGGAAAAATGGGACAGAAAATGGCAGAGGGAATTTAATGCAGATAAATGTGAGGTGTTGCATTTTGGAAGGACATACCAAGGTAGGACATACCCAGTAAATGGTAGGGCACTGAGGAGTACAGAGGAACAAAGGGATCTGGGAATACAGATACACAATTCCCCTAAAGTGGTGTCGCAGCAGACAGAGTTGTAATTCAAGCATTTGGCATCTTGGCCTTCATAAATCAAAGTATTGAGTACAGGAATTGAGATGTTATGGTGTGGTTATACAACACCAATCTATACGAGGCCAAATTTGGAGTATTGTGTGCAGTTCTGGTCACCAAACTATAGGAAGGATATCAGTAAGATCAAAAGAGTGCAGATAAGATTTACTAGGATGTTGCGGATCTTCAGTTGAGTTGAGTTACAGGGAAATATTAAACAGTTTAGGACTTTATTCCTTGGAGTGTAGAAGATGAGGGGAGATTTTAGAGGGGTTTACAAAATTAGGAGGGGAATAGACAGTGTAAATTCGAATAGGCTTTTTCCACTTAGATTAGGAGAGATAAATACAAGAGGACATGGCTTTAAGGTGAAAGGGGAAGGTTTAGGGGGAACATTAGGGGAAAATTCTTCACTCAGAGTGGTGGGAGTTTGGAACGAGCTGCCATCCGATGTGGTAAATGCAGGCTCACTCGAGTTTTAAGAATAAATTGGATAGATACATGGATGGGAGTTATCTGGATGGTTATGCTTCAGAAAGACTAGAAGGGTTGAATGGCCTGATTTCTGGCTGTAGTTTTCTATGGTTCTAAGTAGTGAACTTGATTCAGCAATAGCTGGATGGGAGAAGCCAGAGATTAGTGATGGATAATTGCATCTCAGTATGGAGGCCTGTGACTAGTGGTGTTCCTCAAGGATGAATGCAGGGACCATTGTTGTTTGTCATCTGTATCAATGAATTGGATGATAATGTGGTAAATTGGATCAGAAAATTTGCAGGTGAGACTAAAATTGGAGGTGTTATGGACAGGGAAGAAGGTTTTCAAAGCTTGCAGAGGGATCTGGACCAGCTGGAATAATTGGCTGAAAAATGGCAGATGGAATTTAATGCAGACAAGTGTGAGGTGTTGCAGGTTGGAAGACCATCCAAGAAAGGACATATCCAATAATAGGTAGGGTACTGAGGAGTGTGGTAGGACATGGGGATCTGGGAATATAGATACATAATTCCCTGAAAGTGGTGGCACAGGTGGATAGGGTTGAAAAGACAGTTTTTAGCTTATTTGCCTTAATACATCAAAGTATTGAGTATAGGAGTTGGGATGTTATGGTAAAGGTGTACAAGATATTAATGAGCCAAATTTGCAGTATTGTGGGCAGTTGAGGTCACACAACTACAGGAAAGATATCAATAAGATTGAAAGAATGAAGAGAGGATTTACTAGGATGTTGCCCAAACTTCAGTAACTGAGTTAAAGCAAAGGTTAAACAGCTTAGGACTTTATTCACTGGAGTGTGGAAGAATAAGGAGAGATTTGATGGAAGTATTTAAAATTATGAGGGGGATAGACAGTAAATGTTTATCCACTGAGGATAGGTGAGATACAATCCAGAGGACATGGGTTAAGAGCGAAAGGGAAAAAATTTAAGGGAACATGAGTGGGAACTTTTTCAGAGAGCTGGGAGTAATGGAAGAGGTGTGGAGGGCTATTTTCTTGATGCAGGTCAGTGAGACAGGCAAAAGAATTTTCAGCAAATATTAAAAGGGCCAAAGGGGCCCATTTCTGTGCTGTCATATTCTCTGGTTCTTATTGGCAGTGCAGAAAAAACTGACTCAATGTACATATGTAAACAAATAAAATATAAACAAACTGGAATACTGAGGGAAAAAAAATCAAATAAAATGCTAAAGAGTCCTTAAATTAGTCCTTGATGGAGTTTGTTGTCTAGGAGTCTGATGGTGGAGGGGTAGCAGCTGTTCCTGAACCTGGTGGTGCGAGCCTTGTGGTCCCTATACCCCTTTCCTGACGGTAGCATCAAGAACACAGAGCGTGGATCCTTGATGAATGTGAATGCCTGATGTTCAACTATTATTGCAATACAGACACTGTCAAGGCAGAGAGGTAAACACTAATGGAACAAGATCAGGCTCATTAAAGCTGTTCCAACAATAAAAGTGTCTTCAAGACCAGAACAATTCCTTGCTATTGATTCTCTGCTTTAACTGGGTTGTGACCATTAAGAGGACAACTGCATTCTGGGATGAAATGCCAAAGAAGTGAACAATAATCAGTCACCTCTCCTTCATGTTTTGATTTGAGAAAAAAAGTTGATAGTGATTTAATATCACTTGACCACTCAATCTTTGATCTTAGAAATGAATTTGCTAACTTCAGAGAACATCTGCATAAAGCAAGGGGAGGAATATTTAGGGGAACATCAGGGGAAAGATTTGTTTGTAAAGAGTAGAGGGTGGTGGAATGCATTGGCAGGGATGGTGCTGGATGCTGGTACAATAGGGATATTTAAAAGACTTAAACAGGCACATGGATGCAAGAAAAAATGGAGGGTTATTAGTGTGAGGTAGGCAAGGTTCAGTTTGTTAAGTAGATTTACATAGGTTAAAACATCATGGGCTGAAGGGCTTGTACTCTGCTCTAAAGTTCAATGTTCTATGAATTCTGTGCTTCTAAAGTAGGAAATCTGTGCAGAATGTTGATTGATCCCTGATTCAATCTCACAGCGTGGTGCCAGATGTTTTTGTCATAAAATAAAATTTTAATGTATTTACAAAATGGTAGAAGGCGCATGAAACCCGTGATACCCAATTACCCCAATTAACCTACTACCCCATATATTTTTGGAGGGTGGAAGGAAACCAGAGCACCCAGGGAGAATCCAAGCAGGTCATGGGGAAAACGAACAAACTGCTTACAAAAAGCACCCGATCCAAACCTGGAGTCACATTTGCTGTAATAGTATCACCTTAACAGCTACTCTAACTGTATGAGAGGGGGAGAGACAGGTTAAGGGAAGTCCACTATTAAGAAGGGAAAGGGGTTGGGAAAGAAAAGTTAGAGGAAAAAAAGTTAATACAGCAATGAGAAAAGATGGAAGCAAGTAGTGGTGGGGTTATCTAAACTTGGTCAAATTAATGCTCAAGCCATTAGGTTTGAGAGTTTCTCGGAAGAACATTTTGTTCCTCAAGTTTATGTTGGATCTCACTGACAATGGACAATGCTGAGAACAATGCATCATTGTAGATTGGAGTAGTTGAAATGGTTAACTTCAGGAAATTCAAGCTATGGCACACAAATGAAGGGTAAGTGATTGGTGAAGCAGTCACCCAATCTGTGTTTGATCTCACCAATGCACAGGAAGCCAATGTGCAGTAGATTAAGTTGGACAAGATGAATGTAAAGCTCTGCCTCACTTGGAAGGTCAATTTTTGGACCTGAATAGAAATGAGGATGGTATTGTTGGGATGTTTTTTTTCCACTTCCTTTGGTTACCCAGGAAGTGCATCAGGTGGTGGAAGGGTTGGTGGAGAGGGAAGGTGGACAGGAAGGGAAGTGTGGATGAGGGAGTCCCGGAGAAACATCCCAACGAAATGTGGCTGATATTATGATTGACCAAAGCTGCTGAAAGTATCGGAGGATAATATGTTGGATGTGGAGGCTGGTTAGTGAAAAGCAAGGACCAGAGGGATTCTGTGCCAGTTCGGACTCATGGGAGGTGGGGTAAGGGAATTATTAGGAATCTGTTTAACATGGTCATTATCCTGTGATGATTTTTAAAGTTACATTTGAAAGGTAAAAAACTGCATTGACATTGCTTACCTTGCCTGAAGCTTGTGAATTTATAATTTGCCTTCTGTAGTCATTGATCAAATTTCTAAAGCTTTTATGTGCTGAATGTGGGAATAGTGGATGAGCAGAGATCCCTCAGGGATAGAATGCTGTGGCAATACATACATGATATATAATTGAATGCATATCATTGGGAGTTTTCTCCTCCAAATCAACATGGGGGCTTATCTGCCATTGCTTTGTTCATGGCAGATGCCATTTTCATTGAAGATTGTAAAGGCGGCATTTATAGACAAGTACTCAGCATGCTTGAATTAAGACAGACAGCTACCTAAATGGCAAAAGTAACCCTCCACCTTCTCTTGTACTTCATATGAGCATGCTGGAGAAACTCAGCAGGTCACACAGCATCCATAGGAAGTAAAGGGTAACCAACTTTTTTTGGGCCTGGAATCTTCATCACCTGATGAAGTCACTTTGAACAGGAGTCTGTGCGGCTGCGGGATTGCTGGAGGTGAATTCACGGGACTCTGAAAGGATTTGCCTTTCGTTCTTTTTCTCTCACTGCAAGGGTGACACTAAAATGATGAATCTTGGTCTGGTTTATGGCAGGAAGGTGGCAATTTAATGCAATATTACATGTTCCACTATTACATGACAGGAAAAGAATCTTGAGTAGCTGCCTATCCTCCACTACCTCCAAAGACCTACCAAACACTAAGTGACAATATAGTTTCCAAACTCGCGTAAATAACCAACTGAGATGTCACATTACAACTATACAAGATGTTGGTGAGAGTAATTCTGATCATTCAGCTGGAGGAAAGAGATCGTTGAGCTGGAAAGGAGGCCAAAAAATTTACAAGATTGTAACCGGGACTTGAAGGCCTGGTTCTAAGTGGAGGCTAGACATTTCTCCCTTGTAGATGTTCATTAAAATCATGAAGGACATAGTTAAGAAAAATAGTCATCTTCCCCCCACCCCCACCCCCAAGAGTATCTAAAGTGAGACAAAAGATTTAAAGTAAGGAAACTAAGGAGACAGATTTATCACAGAGGGTGCTGGGTATATGGAAGTGGTAGAGGTTTGGAGATTTAAAGGATATTTGGACAGTTATATGAATAGGAAAGGATTAAAGGGATGTCGGCCAAATGCAGGCAAATAGAAGTACCTTGGTCAGCATGGGCAATTTGGGCTGAAGGGTCTGTTTCCTGCTGTATTTATGATTTGAAAACTAATTTCCACATGCTGATGGTTTCTATCTGCTCTTCATCCCTCCCTCAATTTGTTCCACTCATCACCTTCCTGATTTATCAGCATCCATTATCTAGTGTTTGTCATCTGCACATCACCTCCAAACGTCCATGCTCTGCATACTCATCCGCCCCTTCACCTGCATCCAGCTATCACTTAACAGCTCCTGCATCACTCTTCCCTCTCACCTCCTTTTTACTGACTATCACATTGCACTCTGCGTCATGATCCACGGTCTCCATCAAAAACAATGACTGCCTCTTTTCCTACCCCAGATGTGGCCTGACCCATTCCTCCAGCAGTTTATTGTGTTCCAGTATCCAGCATCTGAAGTTTCTTATGCCTCCAACCTTAACCATATTCTGAAACTTGACCACTGATTCCAATCCTCAGGCAAAACTTGGGGCCTGCCTCAAGTTAAATGAGCCCAGTAAGAATTCTGTAAGCTTTGTAAATGGGTAACCCAACAACTCCAAAGTTGTGGTTTGATCCAGACCTTGGGCCTTGGCAGTATAGGGTCTGCTGCTTCTCCCTGTGACAACATGTGCTTTCTCTCATACAGCCTAGACATTCTGTATGGTTCAGCAGCTTCTCGATGTAGTTAAATGACAGACCAAATAAACGGAGGGAATTTTAGACTGATGGAAGAGAAGGAGTTGCAGTTACAGGCAAATGAGAAGGGGAAACACTGGGAGCTGGGCCATGCATTCAATGGTTTGAATGACCTGCCTTATTATAACGAATACATTTCAAGTTTTATTGTTGAACAGTGACCACTATCCTGCAAAGATCCATACAGAATGTTCTGTATTTCAATTTAATCACCACATCAAGTCATTGAGTTGGGCTGAAAGCATGCTCTCAATTATATTTCTCTCTGTTCTGATCTGTATAACTCAATGTTCTGCACTTTTAAACTTCATATTGTCAAAAGATGAACAATAAATGATGATATAATACATGCACCTACATCACATGACATACTGTCTCCTCCATCCCTTTGCTATCTCCTTTCTCTCACCCCTCTCTCGCCTCCTTTCTCTACTCCTCAGTCCCCTTGCTCGCCCCTTTTATCTAGCCACCCCTTTCTTCTCCCTTTCTATCTCTCCCCTCAAATGGGATACAAGTGAACTTATTGTCCATCTCTTTCTACATGAGCTTTTGAGAACCCTTCATGGTACATGTTCTTGTCTCTACAGAAAGGAGGAGTGATTTTAGTTCAAGCCATAAAGACAACCAGGGTTTTGCTTTCAGATATGTCTCAGAGAATTCTGTTATCTTTCTGCTGAGTTTAAAGTTTAAGTGAAGCAAACTCTTCTGTTCAGATTGATCAGCTCATTATGTTCCTGTGAGAAGCCTACAGCAGATGTGATGACCCTTACATCTCAGTTTATATTGGCCTCTCTTTTTACAAAGTATTGAGATTGTAAAATTGTACATTAACGATCATGTGCTACATTGTTGTAAATGTAGCCTGAACATTACAAAAGAAGCAGTCCAGTTGTGCAGAGTCATGTAAGTTTGCCTTTGCGGAATTGTATAAACTTCCATAGTGATGCATAACCCAGAGTACGAGAATCTTACCCGTAAGTACAAGGTTCAGGTGCACTGAAATTTCTACTCGCTTCTGCCACACAGGTAGGTAAAATAATCACCAACAGTATATTCCATGAGACAGAAAAAAGGTATAATAGATATATAAAATTAGATGTGTTCAGATTCAAACAGAGAGTGTTCTTTATGGAGACCAGGGAACAGTTTTAAAATTTTGGTAAACAGGTACATCAGAATGTAGGAAGAATGTTTGGCATAGAGAGGTGTTAATACTTGAAATTATACTTTAATTGATGTTACTATGTCCCGTGGAACTGTGAAGATGCAGCAAGTAAAACTTTTTCTGCAAATATACATTATAGTTGCCATATATACTAGAGTAAAAGTTGACACCTTGTAAAGGTCGACGCACCCAAAAGAAATCTTGAATTTTCCATACATCTAGTATAAAAGTCGACCCTAGTCTTTCATCTCGGCTCTGGCTGCCTGCAGACCGAAGCTTCCAGCGCCTCGAATGCAGACTTCCCACCCAGTCCTAGCCGCCAACTCATTGGAGGTCCCAAAACTTCAAGTCCAGACCCACCACCTGGTTCCGACTCTTCCAACGATAGATATTTACCAAGGTCAAAAGTAGTATCCACGTTATAGTCGACCCCATAAATCTAATGTTAAATAATTGTCTACAAAATTACATTTTTAAATGCATATATTCAGTTTGTGTAGGAGAATAAACCCCCATTCATTTCCATTAATAGCTGGAAATCACTTCCTGTAATAATTTGATCACATTATTCAAAGATCTTATGACATAAAGGCAGGCCATTGAGCCCATCAAATTTCTGGATAGTCCCATCAGTCCTATCGCCTCGCTAATTTCCTCTTTCACATACGGGTTAATTCTCCTCCTACCCAGCTGCACTGAGGGTACTGGACAGAGACACCTACCTACTCAGAGATTTGGGAGGTAGGATGAAATGGGAACAGTTGAAACAGCAGTGACAAGGAAAGTGCAATGAAACATCAGGGAAAACTGGGTCAATGGAGGTGTGAAGCAGCAGTTCTACTTCCTTCTGCATTTTGTTATATGTTCTAAAGTTTAACCTCTGACCCAATGAATTGCCTAAGATGGGCTTGCAATTCATGTGTGAATGGGCATGTTAGATCCTTCAACTGTAGCACAGCTCCAATTAAATCAATTGAACTGTATTTCAGAACCTACAAATGTTTATTTAGTGCAGCCAAACATTTAGTTCTGAGCTCTCTGTGAGAGGACATGGAACATAGGACAGTACAGGCCTTTCAGCCCATGATGTCTGTGCTGAACATGTCAAATTTGACTGGATTTCTGCTGCCTCCCCATACAGAGCCACAGAACACTAAACTACAGGAACCAGCCCTTCATCTATTATTCAGCCCTGCCTAGTCCCAATGACCTGTATCCAGACCACAGCCCTAAATACCCTCCTATCCACGTACTTATCCAAATGCTTCTTCAGTGTCAAATATCGAGCACACATTCCTTTGGAGCTAGTTGAGTGGTGTCACAACAACCACTTTGCACTCAACATCAACAAAACCAAGGAGACGATTGTGGACTTCAGGAGGATATCTGGAGAGCACGATTCAGTCCTCCTCAAGGGGTCAGCAGTGGAGAGGGTCAAGAACTACATATTCCTGGCTATCAATATTTCTGAGGATCTGTCCTGGAGCGCTCATGCCAATGCAATCACAAACAACACTTGCCAATGGCTATACTTTGTAAGGAGTTTGATAAAATTCGGTATGCCAAAGACTTTTGAAAACTTCTATAGGTGTACCGTGGAGAGCATTCAGAGAGGTTGCATCACTGTGTGGTCGGGAGGTTTCAACACTCAGGACAGGAAAGAACTCCAGAGGGTTGTTAACTCGATCTGCATTATCATGGGCACCAGTCTTCACTCCGTTGAGGACACCAACAAGGACCATCACCAACCAGGTCATGCTCTTTTCACTCTACAACTATCAGGAAAAAGGTGCACTCCTTCCACACTTGAATTAGACGAACAGCACTGAAGGTGTGGGGTGAAGCAGTTGCCTTCAGCCTGGACATTCTTGCCCTTCCCATATTACATATGAACTTTGCATGCATTTACTCAGCTAATTCAATCTCAGGAAGAGAGCTAGGACATAGTTTCCCTGCTTGCAGCACTAATTGTTGTGCATGAGGAAACAGGTTTGGTAAGTCTCAAAGGCAAGGACACTGAACACAGTTTGGTAGGGAAGGATTTTATTTACAGAGGGCAAGAGTGGGAAATAGTAACTGATGCAGCATACACACATGGGAAAGAAATAGTGGACAATTAACAAACATGGGGAAAATAGCATGGGAACAAAATACACATATAAAAGCATACAATGAAATGGTACATATAATGATCAAGTAAAAATCAATATGATACCCCACTACCTCTTGACTCAGTTCAGGCACAGCTCTATGCCACAAGAGACACTAATTAAATACTCCCAACCCTTTTAACAGAGCACAACTTACCAATAGTTTCTCCAGCATCCTTCCATATTTCTAGACCTGGAATGAAGCAGGGTAGTCCCAAGCTAGCAAAGGGAGGGAACAAACAACACATGGCACCTTTATAATGCTGGAGGTTCCAGCCCAGCTCGTTAGCAGGAGGGTTAATCCAATTACAACAGCCAATGGCCCAAGGCCAAGAACAGGCAGGCTGGAGAGTCATGGGCGTGCACTAATTGGTGGGGCGGAAACAAACCTTGATTGGCAGCTGGTATGTCTTCCCACGAGGTAGGGGGAAATGCTGTCACACAACAGCCACAACCCTTCCCAATACACCTATCGTTAAAGATAACAGAGCAAAATCAGGGTATCCATTTGCATTTCTATTTTTGTTTCAGGTTTACTAATCTCATGCAAGATTGTCCAAATACAAACATGATGTCACTCCTATCTTACTGCTTTTGAATAGTTTTTGTCAACCTTCCCAATCACTTTGGCATCTAAGATTTTGACATCTTAAATGAGAAGTGTGGAAACAATGATGCTACCAGTCATCACATGAATTTGTAAAGGTGTTCTGTCCATAATTTCATAGCATATTCCAACAGTTTCAAAATAACTCAGTTTGCCAAATTTAATACAAGAACTCCCCTCTGTTGTTAAAAGAAATGAGATAAGATCGTACAAGCTGTACAAGACGCTGATGAGGTCACACTTGGAGTACTGTTTGCAGTTCTAGTCCCCATACTGAAGTTGGGAAGCTCAAAAAGATGCAGAGGAAGTTAATAACAGTGTTGCTGGGAATAGAGGGCCTGAGATATGTGGCGAGACTGGATGGATTGAGATGATGAGACCAGAGAAGGAGGGATAATCAAATAGAGGTTGGTTAAATCATGAGAAAGTCAAGACAGGGTGGATAGTCACAGACCTTTTTTTCCTCTTCTGATTGGGGAAGTCAAATTTTTAGAAGACACAGGTTTAAGCTGAGAGGGGAAAGATTTAAAGGGGGACATGAATGTGCAAGATTTTCGCACAGAGGGTGTGACCTAGATGAAATGAGCTGAAAAAGGAAGTCCTGGATGGAACAGGTGCATCTACAACATTTAAGCAATACTAAAACAGGTTCATGGATAGGAAAGGTTCAGAGATTGTGGTCCAAATGCAGGCACATGTTAAACAGGGAGTTATCATGGGTGAGTTGGGTTGAGGAGCCTGTTTCCTTGCAATATGGCTGCAGGATTAATGTTGCTGTCCAGCATGAATGGAGGCCTGTTTTCCTGCTACTTCTCTCCAGAACCCTGGATCCATGGCTGACAATGTGCCTTCTGGAGATTCTGACATTATCCACAATGATTGTAGCTGGTCTAATTTTGGCCTCAGTTCTACTATCTTCCCTGGTCCCATAGCCCTTGATTTCCCCATGGATCAAACATTCCTTAACCATGATTATATTCCGAATTATTCCATCCACTAATATCTGGGATTGGGAATTCCAATGATTTATAACACTATTATGAATTTTAAAAATCTCCTCATCTCAATCTCAAGCGTCCATCTTCTGAACCTGAGACGGACCCCCTTGTGGGACCAAAGAGCAGGCCGTTGGGTGTATTTCAGACGGAGATTCGTAGCTATCTGAATAGTCAGGATATCAAAGATTATGGGCCTAGAAGTGATGCCTTCATGATGGAATGGACTAGATGGGCTGAATGGCCAACTTCTGCTCCAATATCTTAGGGTCTTATCTTCCTGAAACATTGGACCATGTTTCTGAATACAATATCAGTATCCTTATCAATGTGTGACTATAGTCCTTGATGGAGGCAGTTGTGTGTCACATTACATGATTAGTCGATCCTGTGTGCATTCATCTTATAAATAATTAACCAATAGCAGTGTTGACTGCTATTGATCTGTTCTACAACTATCACCTGGTTTGATACCATTGGCAGTCTTTGAAATAGAGTATTGAAGCATTTACTTGGCTTCTCTGTGAAGTCTCACGATTAAGTTTTGAGCTCCAGAGTCAACACTGCTGAATTTTAATCACACAATCCACAGGTGACATCTCTTGGCTCTGAAGCTAAAGGCAATAAAAGTCAGCTTCATACAAACTGCTCTCAAGCCAGTCATTTAAGCCTGGCATCATATTGATAAATCAGTACCCTGCAATCCTCCGACAGCAGAAACTCTGCGGGTGACACCAAAATTACATGGTTATGTATGTTTTGACTGTGCAACATTGTGTCACATGCATGTAACACTTCACTGATAATATCCATTCTGTTGACTTCATTGGAACCAAACGTTGGGAACCCAGTTCAACACATGCTTAATTTCATCGACAATTTTCAGCCTTCTTTCTTTATGTAATTCTGTTGCGCATCTAAATTAGTCGTTTTTGAAATAGTTCCAAATATTCGCAGTTTTCAACGATGAAAATTGGTGCTGGATTTTAAAATCCTCTTGTTTGACATGTAATATAAAAATAATTTGGAAAAAAAACCAGAAAGGAATTTGGTGTAATCCAGAGCGTCACCCACCAGAATCTCAATCTGAGGGAGAAAGAACCTGCGGAATTTGGGTGCGGTTTGATAAGCAAATTTGTTGGATGTTTGGTGAAGAAAGACAGATGATTATGCAGGCTGCAAAGTTATTCAAATAATTAACCTTTGCATTATGCATATTGCTGTCAATTAGGGAGTTAAGCACACGTGTATTTGGGCTCCTTTGATGCAACATGGCATGGTGACAATTGTGTTGGTTGTTTAATAATTGGGACAGTTTTCTTTATCAGAATGTGGTAATGATTATCTGGGGACTTGATTATAATCCAAGGAGCAAAGTATAAATTAAGCAGTAAATGCTGTGTAATTAAAAATATTAATTTATGCAGTGGAATGCCACCTTGGGTGGAAATTGCAACTAAGCTAAACTGGCATTCAGTTGAGGAAAAAAAGGACAAAAATGCACATCGGTAAAATTTCATGTTCTGAACCCAAAGTATCCCAATCTGATTCATAGCAATGAAGTACTTTTCAAGGATCTTTAGTGTTTAATAAAAAACAATGCTCAAAGAAAATTGTACTCAGCAAGATTACACAGAAAACAGGGAGGAAATGGCCTGAGTTGGTCCAAACAAGGCTTCCCAGCTCAACCATGGCAAATGGAACATTACAGCAATGTTCAGGCCATTCAGCCCATGATGCTGTGCCAACTGATGCAAACTTACTCCACAACATTCTAATCCTTCCCTACCTAACATTTATAGCCCTCTATTTTCCTTGGATCCATGTTCCTATCTAAGAATCTTTTCAATGTCCCTATTGTAGCAGTCTACACCTCAAACCCAGCATTCCAGGAACTGAACACTCTCTTTGTAAAAAAAAGGAATCTCCAACATCTCCATGGCTCAATTATTCATTATCCCTCAGCATCGAGGCCTACATTGGCTCCCACTTAAACAGTGTCACAATTTAAGAAATTCTACATTTATTCTAAGGTCTTCTTGCCTTCCCCCTCTGGCCAATTCTCCAATCTCCTCCAGCCTCTGTGTGTGTGTGTGTGTGTGTGTGTGTGTGTGTGTGTGTGTGTGTGTGTGTGTGTGTGTGTGTGTGTGTGTGTGTGTGTGTGTTCATGTATAGATAGATGCATCAAAATTCTCATGATCCACAGATGTGCACAATATACCAGCAACAATAATATCAATTATATTGCCAGAATATGTCACAAGACAGAAAAAGAGGTAATAAATATTAAAGGATGGATAAATAAATATTCTCAGATGCCATTTGTGCCAACAAGAAGTTATGTTTCAATAGAGCAGACAGATCATTTGTTGGTTCTGGTTAGTCTATAGTGAGGGAATGCAAGAACTTTCAGGAGGTTGTCAGCTCTTGAAAATGAAACTCTTCTTGACCTAGAGATACAGAGTTCAAGCTTCTGTACTTGAAAGTAGCAGCAAGAGGAGGTTGACACGATGGTGATGGGACTCCTTCATGACAATGGCTGCCTTGAGGGAACACTCAAATAGATGTCAATGAGACCAGAAGATAGAGGAACAGGAACAGGTTCTTCAGACCATTGAGACTGCCCCAACATTCATGCATGAACTGATCTATTTTCCCAATCAGCCCCACTCCTTGACCTTCTCCCCATAACTTTGATGTCCTGGCTACTCAAGAACCTGTCAGTCTTTGCCTCAAATACTTCAGTGGATGGGAGGTGAGTGAAGTGATAAAAGTGTCTATGTTTTTCCAAATCTGGTTTCTTGCACATCTGGTTTTAATTAAAGCAGAATTGGCAGCCTTGCCAACATCACCAAGGCCTTAATCAACACAACCTCCTTGTCTCTTTATCCTTCTTTGTATCTTCACCTTCCTGACATAACCTTCCATTATTATTAATGTTTGCAAAGTGTCTTTGGGCACTTTTGATATACAAAAGGCACAACTAAAGTTAAATCAGTTTAAATGTAATAGTCAAGTTGTTGGAGGGAGACAATCAAAGTGCTAGTGACCTGGGTTCGAAATCGGCGCTGTCTGTCCATCCTCCCCATTTCTGTTTTGGTTTCCTCTGGGTGCTCCAATTTCCTTTCATGTTCCAAAGACATATAGGGCTGGTAAGTTAATTGGTCACATGGGTGTATTTGGGCATCATGGGTTCATGGGGCAGATGAGCCTGATACTGTGCTGTATATCTAAATTAAATTAAAATTTAATTAAGCATACAAGCTTTAGAGTCAGGACAAAGTCTGCTCCCATTCAGCTCATTATTTTTTAAGCAGGCATTTTCTTTGTGCAACTTATCTCAAGTTACACTCTGCCGTTTGAAACCCTGCCACTTTCGTGAAAGCTTGACAAGGTATCGGAGTCGTACTACATCAAGCTTTCATCGACAGGTTAGGGGATAACTCCAGCAAAACAATATCAACCAGCAGAGTGGTGATTGGCAGATTAAGGTCAGTTTTGGGCAACATCAAACAAGAATGGCCAAGCCCATTTGTCAAAAGTTATACTCATTGCACTGCACTGGGGCTTTGATGATCTGCTCTGGCTGAGATCAGACTAAAACATCAGAAAATTCAGATTGAAATTGGAAAGATGTCATCCTGTTTTATTCAATCTGATTGCCATCAAAGTTTGGAGCACTGCAAATGGATTTGTTTTGTACTTGCCAAGATGCAGGCTTTTCATTTAAAGCCACAAATGATTTTTAAAAATATTTCTGGCACCTGACATCATGGATTTGGAAATTTTCTATAAACTAATCAGTGAATATAGCGTTTTCCTATACACCATCAACATTGTTTCATTCATTGACAGTGGCTGGCCTGAACAGCATTCATTGCCTTAACTATTAGCTGCCGATTCTGTAGTCTTCACCACCTGGATGGTTATGTCCAGTGGCGAGATGTGAAGATCATTACTCCCAAGTTGGCAAGAAAGCCATTTGCCACCTGAACCTGGCTATTATTTTATGACCATTGGTGTCAAACCCTTGGACCTGTGGCGTGACCACCCTGGGTTTAAGGACACAGTGAGTCAAAAAGATCAAAGATTACATATAAGAGATTGCAGATGCTGGAATCTGGAGCAACACAGAATCTGGCAGAGAAACTCAATGGGTCAGGCAGCATCTGTGAGAGAAAAAAAAGACGATGAAGGGTTGATCATTATTTATTTTCTCCCACTGATCCTGTTCGAACTGCTGAGTTCCTCCAACCAATTGTGTGTTGCTAGAGATTCCAACATCTATCGTCACTCATGTGTGTGACAATGGACCTTTCTGACGCATTGAGTGAAGATTTATTGTCAGTTTCCTGAAAGGCTTTGATGATTGACAATAAATAACAGCCTTGGCATGATGCCAGTGATCATTTGATATGAGACAATTCTGCTCATTGAGTCTGTTTCACCATTTAAATTTGATGTATTTTCCATTTTCCTGCCTTCGCTCATAACCTTTTTTCATCAATTCAATATATTAGAATTGAACCACTTTTAACTTATTTCCCCAAAACCACTTGCACATCCAGATTTGCTGCATTTGTTAATCAAAATGATACATTGGTTCCTTAAAATGATACATTTGTTAATCAAAATGATACATTGGTTCCTTAAAAGTTCCTGAAGATCGTCAATTATGATTTGTCTTTTCCAAAGTGATCTGACTGACCTTAACTCAACGTAAATAAGGAGAAGTTGTACCCTCTGGCAGAATGCCAAGGAAGAAATATTCAAGGTAATTGGTAAAAGAGCTCTTTGAGTTGGCAAGATCTGGAACATAGAATGGTGGAAGGAAATTCAATTGAGAATTGGTTATGCACTTTTGAGGAAACATTGAATTCATGGGAAAAAAAAAAACACAAAGGCTGCAGTTGCTGGAACCTGAGCAAACAATGAGAAGCTGGAGAAAGTTGGTGAATCCAGCAGTGTTCATGGGTAGCTATGATAAGTAAGTCAGCATTTCAGATCAGGAGCCTTTGTCAATACTGGAGTAGGGAAGAGAGTTATCAAGTATATCCAGAAGCAATAAAGAAAAGGGAGGGAAGGGACTGAATGATAGGGTATTGGACAAAAAGTGGGAAAGTGCAGGGACAGTAGATAGAGGCAATTGGGATGGTTAGAAGGTTAGACAGAAATGGAAAAATGGGAGTAGGTAAAGAATAGATGAAACAGTGGAATTTGATAGTTATCTAAAATTAGAAATATTGATCATTAGGTATCACTCCCGTTCTTAATTTTTTCTTGAACCTTCTCTCACTTCCAGTGGTCTCTCCCTCTTTCTGTCTCCCAGAGTCTGTCCAATATTACCTAATCACCTATTAGTCCCTCTTCAGCTTCTTGCCTCACTGTTGATATACTTGACACCACCCCTTCCTATTTTAGTCTCCATAAAAGAACCAGATGTGAAACGATGACTGACCACTTCTATTCCTCCTGCAGCTCATTGTTCATGGAAACTGCTTCGATTGGTCTTTCCAAGTGCCTTCCCAGATGAAAGGAGACAAGTGTGCTGCAACCCAATGAAATTAGAGAAAAAAGTGGTGGTGAAACAAAAAGAGAAATTGGCAAGGGTTTCAGATAAGATTTTTAAGAATGATCAGAAGCAGGAAATATTCAGTTTTAGCCAGTGAAAACCAAGCAAGATTCTGCTTTTTATAAATGGTGGCCTAGAACAGACGCTGTGATTGCAACACAAAGTGGAGGAATTCAGCAAGTCTCTCAGCGACCATGGGAGGGAAAGATAGAAAACAATATTTCAAAAGGCTCAGGCCCAAAACGATTACATATCATCACCTCCCAGGGAAGTTGCGAGACTTGCTAAGCACCTCCAGCACTTTTTGTGCTTTTATTTTAAAAACATTAGAAATTGGAGCAGGGGTTGACCATCTCTTCCATTGAGCTGCTTCACCATACAATAAGATCATGGCAGATCCAGCCATGGATTCAGCTCCACTTATTCACTTGTACTCCCATAACCCTTAATTCCCTAAGTGTTCAAAGATCTGTAACTAATATTAACCTTGAATAAAGTGAGTGAGCCTCCGCAACCCTCCAGGGGAGAGAATCCAAAACATTCAGAGTGGATAAGATTTTCCCTGCCCAATGGACAATACTTGATCCTAAAACTGGCCACTGGTACTAGAATCTTCACTCATACTATAATTGGGAAACAAGGGATTCACTGGCTGGATACAGCTTCTACCATACTGTAAATAAAATTTTAAAATATAAATTTACATGGCTTCTCAAGGGAGTATTTAAGTTCATAGTTCCCTGAAAGTGGCAACACAGGAAGATAGTATGGTAAAGAAGGTGTTTGGCATACTTGCCTTCATTGGTCAAGGAAATGAGTCCAAGAATTGGCATGTCATATGATAATTTTGCGAGATGTTGGTGAGACTGCACTTGAAGCATTATGTGCAGTTCCGGTCACTAAATATAGAAAGTTATTAACATGGAGATGGCATTGAAAAGGTTCATAAAAATGTTACTGGGGCTAGAGGGTTTGAGGAAAGACTGGATAAGTGAGACCTGTTTCACATGGAGCGTGGGAGAAAGGGGAGCGGGAATCTTACAGAGGTGTTCAAAACATTGATGGTCATAGAAAAGGTGAATGGGCTGCAGGTTGTTTGCACAGTTTGTTAGAAGTTTTCAGTTGCTGACTTAGAAATTGGAAGCCAAAAAAAAATCCCAGGGTTGTAGGTGATGTCATAAATGCACTCTGAGAATAAATTTGAACTTTGAACAAAGTAGAGAAGTCCAAAACGAGAGAACACAGGGATAACATGAGAAGGGAAAGAGAACTGAAAAGCAACTTTTTTGCACAGGGTGATGGTTAAGTAGAACAAGCTGCCAGAAGTAGTGATAGGAGTGGGTGCAATTACTCCATTTAAAAGACAGGCACGTGGATAGGAAATGTAACAGCAGGCAAATAAGACACGTTTAACTTGGCTGACATGGACAAGATAGACCCAAGGAGCTATTTCTGTGTTTCTATGAGTCAATGACCCACGCTGTAAGTCATTCTAAGATTCTTGTCGTTTAATTCAACCTTTTTAATGTTTTTTTTTAATTACCGAACACATAAACCAATTCCTCTACCCAACCCAGTTCCAAAAACATGCCTTACAAATGTAATTTTGTTCATTTCTTCATGATATTGACAGAAACATAATAATTTATATGGCCCATCCACCTGATATTCAATTTAAGATTAATCTTTTATTTGCTACTTTGCCAAAATGAGACATTGAGATTTAATTTAGGGACACAGTAACGGGCACTTCTGCCCACAAGCCCGTGCCACCGAATTATACCCATGTAACCTTCTAACCTGGTACGTCTTTGGAACACGGGAGGAAATCAGAGCACTTGGAGGAAACACATGCAGGCATGGGGAGAGAGTATAAACTGCTTACAGATGGCAGCAGATTCAAACCCCCGGGTTGGGCCAGGTAAATCCAAGTTGGTGACATGGTGAGTAGTGGCACAACACTATTACAGAGCCAGTGACCCAGGTTTGAATCCGGCGCTCTCTGTAAGGAAGTAACACACAAAAGTCTGCAGACCCCGTGGTTGAAGTAAAAGCAGCTGAGCTTCTCCAACATTGTGATTTTACTGTTTGCAAGGAGTTTCTATGTTTTCCCTTTGTCGGCATGGATTTCCTCCTGGTGCTTCGACTTCCTCCCACAGTCCAAAGATGTACAGGATAGTTAGGTTAATTGGTCACATGGGTGTATTTGGGCGGCACAGAAGGGCCTGTAACTGTGCTGTACCTCTAAATTAAATTTTTAAATTAAATCATCTTCATCATAGTCAGTTAATAGTTTGACATCATATATCCTGGCAGGCAACTCAGTGATTAGGGACTGGCAGAATATCTTTGGCTTTGTCAGCAATGCTTGAATTCTGGTGATGAATAAAAAATATGGATGAGTGGAGCTGAGCTTTAAAACTCATCTGCACCTGGCTGCGCATATCAGATCTTCCAAAAGCACGTTCCACAACATTTAATTATCTCAGGATTGTAGGGCCTAGATCCAGAGAATGCAGCCTTCACATTCATATTACTGAAGTGCTTTCAATCCAACAGCTGATGTTCTGCTGAATAGCCCCTCATGCCAATGCATCTTACATTTATTTTGAATGATGAGAATACACCGTGTGATAGGTTGGAAAAATGGTCTTTATCTTAAGCCTCCATTATTTCAAACAATAATTGATACCATTGTCCTAATCCCTTTCTCCCACAGGGATTTTCATGTTGCATCGGTCTATTTTATTTTAAACTATTGATTGAAATCTTGCAAAACGCAAAGCCACGAGCGTAGGAATGAAATCCCAATGTAATAATACAGTATTTCTGAATTTATATTTGCTCTTCATCACTTTAACAAACAGTTCCTGTTGCGTTTTATATTTGGTGTTATGGAGAAAAGGCTTGAACTTGTTGGTTTAAACCAATATTATTGGAAAATATCGTCCCAAAGACCTGTATAAAAAGGAGAGTAGTTTTCTTTGCACCAATAAAATTCCATGTTGTTTCCTAAATGCTGCTTTAAAAATGCAAATATTCTGCACAGGTCACTGAGCATTTCTACTTGGCATGGATGTGTGAGTTGAAATTGCCTGAGAACGTTTATTTGGAAGGAAAAATATCCAAAGTAGTAAATGTGCAGATGGAAACCATGTCCATGAATGTTAAGACATTTTTATGGTCAGTTCAGTCCAAGCATGAGGAGGACAGGGATCACTGCTGTCCCAGAGCCTATGCTTTGTCCAGAGTCCCAGTCTTCAAACACCTTTGGCTTTCATTCGTGCTGGTGCATTGAAGGTTGTGGCAAGTTCAATCGTTGACATCTACTTTGACTAAGAAGTATCTCTGGGATAGAGGAGGCATCTCAACTCTTTAGAAAAATATCATCAATTCTGTCTTCACAAAATTCTCTAAGTACACTGGAATGACAAGCAAATTAACATCACAGTGCCCTCCCAGACAGCACTCTCATCTGTCCCTTTATGGTTCCCATTATGTCCAGGTTCTAGGCCTGGCAAGCTCTGTGTCTATTGTTATCACTCTCTGGAAGGTATCTCCATCTTCCCTCGCCCTTCTCAAAACTTGTCTCCATCTCCCCTTTCACTGCACTCACCCATTAGGCACCTGCTTCGGTCTCCCACTTCTCCACCTAGATCCTCCTGTCTATCATACCTCACCCTTCCTTAGCCCAACTATCACCTGCTGGCCTCCGTCTCACCACTCCACTCTACTCCTTCTATTAGCTGTCTTCTCTCTCCTCTCCCTATCTTTCCACTTTTCACTCTTCTCCTATCACCTTTGGGTTACTCCCCAGCTTCACTCCCCCTTTATATATATGATATAAATTCCTTCCCTCTGGTCTTGATCAAGGGTCACACCATGAAATGTTGATCGACCAGCCCTACCCACCAATGTTGTCTGACCTGTTGAGTTCCTCCAGTAATTATTTGCCTGCTCAGCTATAATCGTGCTCCGCTTAATCTACTTTATTTTCTGAGATACAGTGAAACATGATATTGCACCACCAGTCATCCAGGTTCAAAGCTAGTGCTGTCTGCGAGGAGTTTGTTCATTCTCGTTATTATCTGCTCTGGTTTCTTACCATCTTCTAACACGTCTGAGGTTGATAAATTAATTTGGTATAATTGGGCTGCATGGTTTTCATAGGCCAAAAAGGCCTTCTACCCTATTGCATTGTTAAAAAATAATCTTGGTTTTGCACATTGCCCAGGCTTCATGTAAATATTCCTGCTCTCCAGCACCACTTTAAATTTAGAATTTCACAGAAAGCCCACAGTAAATACTCAGTGTTCATGGTAACTGGCAAATGAGGTCATTCACAATCGTTTCCTGCCATTCCAGCAGCTGTGGCAGGGAATCTGGCGCACACAGTCACTCTGTGATATCAGTCACCCAGACCCAGATACTTTTTTTTGGTTTTGGGGGCAATCCCAAGGTCCAAATCCAAAGATTTGTGATCTGCTCACATTTCCCAAGTGCTGTGATGTGATCTCCACATCTGCACCAGAAAGGAAACATCATATTGTGAGCTGCTGGAGAAACTGACCAGGTCAAGCAGGTGAGAGGGTAGAAACCGTCAGTTAATGTTCCAGTTCAGGACCCTTTATTGAGACTAGATGGAAGGGAGAAGGAATTATATGTGTAAAGCATGAAAGAAGCTGGGGAGAATTTGAGGTGATAGGGTATAGGACACAAAGTGTGATAGATGGACAGATAAAAAGAGACCATCGGGAAAGGGGATGGGGAAAGTTAGAGAGAGGAAAATAAAAAAATAATTGAGTATGTAAAGAAGAAATGAACCAGTGGAATCACTTGGGGTAGTTCTTTAAATTAGTAAAATCAATGTTTTATGCCATTAGGCAGGGGTGCAGTGCTAATTATTTTAGCTGGCTGAGCTGACCTAGAATACCTGTGTGTGTGTGTGTGTGTGTGTGTGTGTGTGTGTGTGTGTGTGTGTGTGTGTGTGTGTGTGTGTGTGTGTGTGTGTGTGTGTGTGTGGGTGGGTGTGGGCATGTGTGGGTGTGTGTGTGGGTGGGTGGTGGGTTTGTGTGTGTGTAGAAATCGATGTAAGTAATATGTTTAGTATAGTTAGATACAGATGATTTGTTCTCATGTGCCCTTTTATTACCAAATGATTAATGCAATTGTTTTTACTTTTAATTCCTCTAATCATTCGTTTACATAAGCAACGCGATCCAAAATGGTTAAAAAGGCAGGAATGTCAACCAAACGTTGATTTGACCATATAGATGGCAAACACTGCACTAAGCTGCCTATAAATACATGTTGTAGATGAATATGTTGTGTATCTTGTTTGAACAGTTTTGAGGGAAACTATTAACCATTGTCGCAAATGGAGAAATAAATAATTTTAGTAATTGCTGAATTATGAAGCTTTCATAATTAATATCTTTGGAAGAAGTGATTAGAATGTCCATTCACTAAACTGTTTAAGTGGCCTGTGCATATTTAGCAAGGTGAGTTCCTGTCTGATAGTTCTGCAAAGTTGTACTAAAGTTGTGTCCCAACACATCACTACCATTTTCTGTACTTAAAACTCACATTCCCTGTGTTTTCTCCTTACAAATTAAACCGTTCATCTTATTGAAACAAGGCTTGTAGTTTTCATTGGTAATGCAGCTCAGCAACTGGAATTAAAAAATATGAGACTTCGAGATATTGCAAAACAAATGCAGAATTGTTTTCATTTTAAAAAATAGATTAGCTGTGCACTTATCAAATAGGAGCATTTTAAACCATCATCAAGTTTTACCGAAGCAAATGTTCCTGGAAATGGTTGTGAAAAACCTAATCTTCGTAAGTCCAAAACGTGATTTTGTATTCTTTGACATGGCCAGAATGTTACTGTTCTAATCAAAAAAGAATATATAAACTATATAAACACTTTCATACATCAAAATTAAAATGCACATATTAGAACCTCAGCATTTTGTTAATGACCTTTGGAGTACATAAATCAAACATATTTCACAGGTCTTAAGCATTGACGAATTGAGAATACTTGCCAAAATGTTTGTACACAGTTGGTATTTTTAATTATTATAATCTTCAAATGCTTTTTCCACTTTGACACATTTTTAAACTCACAAACAGTGTCTTTTTAGTAAGAAGAAACTGCTTTTCATGGATTCTTAACAATGAAGGAGAATGATCTTATTTTATATGAAACTCTCAGTTATTGTACAATTTCTGCATCATTGAATGTTCTGTAAAAGCAAAGTGTGAAAAGAGAAACAGCCTCTATCCCAGTGGTTCTCAACCTTTTTCTTTCTACTCACACACCAATTTAAGCAATCCCTATGCCAGTGGTGCTCTGTGATTAGTAAGGGATTGCTTAAGGTGGTATGTGAGTGGAAAGAAAAAGGTTGAGAACCACTGCTCTAAGATAAGATGACCAGTTCCTTTAAAGCAAATTAAATGCAAATGAATAAAACAGGAAAGCCATGGTGGAAACATTGATTACACGAGAAAGACTAATCCTTAAAAGTGGAGAGGCGACAACTTTAATGTTGTGTCACCGCCCATCAGATAGAAATTAGACATCCTTCTGGTCGCTAAGTGATTAACCCAGGTGCTTTTGCACTTTGCATAGACTGTACACATATTGCCATATATTTGTTTTTATTCGTCTAAAAGCTTTGTAGTTGATATTGCTGGTGTGGTAAGTTGTCTTTGTTAAATTCCACAAGTTATGTCATAGTCAGTTAAATTAGTTATTTGGGTTGGCGAAGGAGGGTAGCAGTCTAGTGAAATTACAGGGAAACTGGGTGTGTTTACTTTGGACAAAGCAAAAGTTGAAACCAGATCTTTAGGACAGAACTCGGCTCAAGACCAGCAGGAGTTTCGGGTTATACAAGTATAATTCTAGCGGAGGTACTGGTATTAAGTGGAATAAAAATCAGATGAACTTTTAATTATCAGACGAAAGCAAAGTAATTGAGGACTTTGGAAGTCCAAGTGACAATCATTCCTCAGTAACTTCCTCAGTGTGTGCTTAGCATTTGCTTAAGAGCTGAAAATGAAATGAAACTAATTGCATTTTAGTTGCAAAGTGACTGAAATCAAAAATAAAAATGGCTTTATGACATCTCTTTTGGAATTTTGTGGAAAACCAGAAGGACAGAAAAATCTTCACTATTTATAAGATGTCTTGAAATGAGGTGTCCTTAATGTCCACTCTCTCCCTTATACAATGCGGCCACTGTTAAATTCCCCACTAGTTAAAATTTCCTGCTTGTTTATCTTGCCTTTTTTTTAACCAAGGTGTCTGAGCGGCGCTCCGATGGGCTCCGGCAGCACTGCACCCCTGCCATTAGGTTGAGGCTGTCTTGGAGAATATGACGTGTTTTTCCTCAAGTTTAAATTTGGCCTTAACCTGACCATCGTTGAGGCCAAGAACAGACACATCATGGTCGGAATACTGCATCAAGGGTTGCTGGACGAAATAAGCAGGTCTGATGGGATCCGAGGAGGGCAACGTAAAGTTTTGGGTTGTCACCCTTCATCAAGACTGAATGCCAAGAGAGGAGGAGCCCAGTATAAAGAATTACATTGAATTGTTTATTGTCACATGTAATGCAATGCAGTGAAAAACTTTGTTTTTGTGTGCTATCCAGATAAGCCAAGCTTTACATGGCACAGCAAGTTGTGGAAGAATAAAAATATAATGTTACAATAAAACAAATGTGAGGGTCATCTAAGACGAAAGTTAAGGGTAGCTTGTTAGAGAGAAAAGTGCAGAGTAAGGCGCCCACAAGTTTTGTGGGTTATTAATCAACTGATTTTTTTCTCCAAGCAAATTTAAAACTTGAGTGTGAAAAACAGCAGCAATGGATGTTGATAAATTTTTGTCACAACCATCACCTGCAGAGCAAGAGAAAAGAGGGACTGATGGTGATTTCTAAGGCATTAAAATGGACTGAAGTTAAGCATTGGATGAGGAAAATACAAATACAGAGAATTATAGTGAAATATTATTTAGGTGAGGGTAAATTTCTTCAGAAAGACTTCAAAGATTTTCCAGAGGATAGATTTCAAACATCTCATAGCTCACACTTTCTGCACGTCTGGAGGAAGCCTGAGATGTAGAAGTTCACGCAAATAATACTGGGTCTGAGAATGTGGAAGCAGTTACGGCATCTGCACTGTCAAATCAATTTTCTGAATACAGCATCTCCCTGGCTCCCTTTCCAAAGGCCAGCCATCATGTTTGGAGAAGTAAGGACCCTTTAAGTGATATCACTTTGCTAATCTGCTGCAGGTTTGGTTCCTTGTTTTCCTATGAGTGGCAAATGCAGGTTAACATAGAACATGGAACAGAACAGCTCAGGGACAGGCCCATATTAATCTAAAACTTTGCTGCATGAATCTGATTCATATCCTTCTATTCTCTGTATATTGAAGTGTCTATCTGTAATCCTCTTAAAGGCTACAACTTCATTTGCTTTCACCACTGTGACTGGCTGCCCATTCCACACATTTCTGTGTGAAACAAAACCTTGCTCCAATCAACTCTGTTAAATTTTCCCTTCTCACCTTAGCATGTCTTCTAACATGTGACATTTCTACCTGGGTGGGGGGGGGGGGGAAACATTCAAGTTTTCTACCTGATGGACACTTCTCATTAATTTACAAACTTTTATCGTCTCCCCTCAGCCTCTGACGCTCCAGTGAAAACAATCCAGGTTTGACTAAACTCATCCCACAGCTCATACTCTCTAATCCAGACAGCATCCGTGTCAACCTCTTCTGCACTTGTACCCTTATTATCTTTTTTCTCTTTTTTAGTGTTTGGGGTGGGAGATGGGAGGGTGGGTTGGTGGGGTGGGATGAAATACACCACATGTATAATTTCTTTGAAACAATTTCTAGAATTGAATGTAATGTTAACTATTATTGTGGGTTTTAATAATTTATGAATAAAGTAGTAATTTAAAAAACCCCTCTTGGGCACCCTTTCCAAAGCCTTCACATCCCTCCTGTAATGGGACAAACAGAATTACACTACTGTAGCTCAGATCTTCAATACTCAACTTCTCTTCATTATTACAGAAATGGTCGCCTCGTGCTTGATAATGATATTGGCGCTTAACCATTCCTGAAGAGGGCGCACAAAATCAGTGAACCGGTGCGGACTCGAAAGGCCAACATGGCCTGTTTCCGCTCCGTTAATGGTTATATGGTTATATGGTATGCAAATAGATACGACCAGACATAAAACACATACAGACAAACAATACATATGGAGGTCAAGAATTTCATCTATATATACAAATTAGAGCCTTGCATGGCTAGTGGGAACAGTTCCTTTGGTTGTTCAGCATTCTCACTGCCCGTGGGAAGAAGCTGTTCCTCAGCCTGGTGGTGCTGGCTTTGACATTCCTGTATCTCTTTCCTGACAGGAACAGCTGAAAGATGCAAGATATGTGCGGGGTGGAAGAGGTCCTCAATGATTTTTGCGCCTGCTTCAGTCAGTGATCCCAATAATTCATGTCGATATGGTGGACAGAAGGCAGTGGTTGGGCGGTGGAGGGAGGCTCCTCTCTACCATCCTTATGGTCCTGTGGATTGACCGCTGATCATTTCTCTGCACCAACTGTCCACACCAATCAACCCTTTATTTCCCAATGACAACCTGAAGTATTTCTTTACCTATCGAGGACGACCTATAACAAACCCATGGACCAGTGATCAGGTGAACTTGGGTCCCTTTCCTGAGCATGACGGGATTTTCATTTTGTCTTTGAATTTTTTTGTTTTTGACGTTGACTTTACAACCTGGTTTTACATGTTACATTTTTTTAACATCTTACCTGTCATCTTACAGCAATATTTGTCGTCACTCCACTGCTCCAGGCCACCAGCAACAAACCCACGGACCACCAGCTGAGAAAATACTGCTCCAGATTCTTCAATGCTTCAGAAGCAGTGCGTTCTCATGAATAGGGGTTTGTGAACACTGGATTGGTGCATTTGAAGTGGAACTCGAACGCACCAGGACTTCATGTTTGGGGACTCTTCACCAGCTGACTTTCTGTGAACCTAACCAGACAGCAGATTTGAAACCCTTTCTGAGTGTTGAAAGCAATTAGCGTCTTCAACACGATCTATCTCAAATGTTTGTTTCCAGTCATAGTAAAAATATAGATCTTTTTACCATTTGATATGATGAATCTGCAAGCAACTAATGGCACATGAGTTTTACTCAAATGTATTTTAACATAGTTTAATAAAAATCAGTAATGAGTGAAATAATTGATGCAAATTAACAAAATAAACTCTAGTGAAGTGGAAAAAAAAGAACATCTGATGTGAATTTCATAACAAAAAACTGAAAATTTGACTTAATTATGATAATCACTCAGGAAGGAAAGTTATACTGAAAACACCATGGAAGTTCATATTTCCAAAGATTTATTTAGATTGTGGAGTGTGATATATTACATATTATTACAGGTCCTTATCCCTTCACATGTGATTCTGAAAATCTCTGAAAAATGAACATTTTTTAACTCCATGTACAGTATATTTTCAGGTGTTCTAGAGAGAGGGAGGAGAGATCGAAATTCAGGTGGCGAGCAGGGAGAAAGTGAGGAGAGAAAACAGCTCAGGTGGTGACCGGGAGAGAGTGAGGAGAGAACGTGGCTCGGACAGCGAGCGGGGAGAGACCAAGGAGAGATCGTGACTCAGGCAGTGAGTGGGGAGAGAGCAAGGCTCGGGCAGGCGAGTGGGAGAAAGAGCGAGGAGAGAGCGCAGTTTGGGCAGGCGAGCAGGGAGGGAGCGATGAGAGAATGCGACTCGAAGAGTGTGGAGGCCCAGCGGTGCAAGGAAAGTCGGAGCCCGCAGATCCGCCGGCACCAGAGGGCAAAGGGACCCGGCTGCTGAGCTCCATGGCCCAGGAGGAAGGAGGAAAGGAGCAAGCCAGTGCTGAGGGGATGCCGGGGAGCGGCTAAGCCTGAACAACAGCAAGATCCAGGCCCGAAGGAGGAGCAGGTGATGGGAAGCAGCCCAACAGTAGCCGACCCAGGCCGGAAGGAGGACAGGATGGAGCTCAATGCGGGATCAATGGCAGTCTTCGGTACCCATAATTTCCCCATGTACCTGGAATCAGTCTGTGTTTCCTAGAGTAGTTCCAGCTGTGTGGGGGATTACTGGTAATGATGACGGCTATTGCTCGTTCAGCTGGCTTCAATGTGGTGAAGCTCCATAAAAAGGGTTCATGTTTTGTGTGAATCTCCCGCTGCCATTTTAATTCCATTATCCAGAATAATCGAATTACTGAGAAGTGTCTGGTTCCAAGGATCTTGGATAAAAGGATAAGCAATGATGCAAAGGGGATGCATCACACTCATATGACCACTGATTGACTTTTTAAAACCCATTTTTCATGGTTGTAACCATTATAAAATATACAGTATTCTGTCTGAAATACTGATTAAGTAGAAAACGTTTTAAGCTATGATCTGCTGGCATTGTTGATGAATACAAATGTTTCCTTCAATGTCATGGTTAAACTGGTTGACGGTGAAACAAAATTGGAAAGGGAAAGAAAAACAAGCATCAAAATAGATCCTGTGAATTCTCATTATTTTGTTGAAGCTCTCCACTAGGCCAGAGAAAATGAAAATTGCCAGAGAGAAATTTGTGATTTTTTTTGCAGTTAAGAGGGATAAAGTCGTTCAACAATTGTCTTGTCTGCCTGAAGAGCCAATTGGCAGGGCCGGCAATGCAAAAATATCTTCAAGTTGAGAGAGATCTCTTGACCTGAAATGTATTGAGAAATAATTTCTCCATGGAAATGGCCAGGTCCAGCACCATTAAATGAAAAAGCTCAGTTGAACATTTGACACTGAAGAACCAAAATATTGTTCATGGGCCAGGGGATCAGAATTTTATCATTCATTCCTATCATGTAGATCATCAATATCTGCCTAGAACAGTGATTCTCCACTTTTTTCTTTCCACTCACATAGCATTTTAACTATTCCGTACACCATCATTGGAAATTTATAATATTAGGAGCGGCATCGATATGATAGACCGAATCATTTTTCTGAGGTTGCTGGAGGACAAGCATTGCAGATGGCGGCGGGGGTGGGGAGAAGGAATGAAAAAAAGATGTGCGGTCAATTTTCTTTATGCAGACAGAGCAGTCGATGCCAAAAACAGGGTAGTAGTGAAACCTCATAGCATGAAAATGAACAACACCATGGCAAAGACTCAGGCCCTTCAGCTCATCATGTCTGTGCCAAACCAATATTCTACTCTGTCCCATTGTCCTGCATCAGGACCATATCCATCCATACCCCTCCTATCCATTATTCTGAAAGGTTAAAATCGAGTTTATTCCACGTTCTCATCACTCTCTGCAGGAAGAAGTTCTACACTAATGTTACCTTTAAACAGTTCACCGTTCGCCCTTAACGCATGTCACTAAGTTATATGAGAGTAGAAAAGAAACATCAAGAGAGATGGATGAATATGCAGGGTATGGAGGAATTGGGATCCTGTGCAGACAGGTGAGATTCAATTTAATTTGGCATCGTGTTCAGCGCAGACATGAGCCAAAGGGCCTGTCCTGATCTGCATTGTTCTATGTTCTACATAAATAACATTGTGATATTAGTTGGAGATAATTTGGCATTCCCCATTTCCCCCTCTAGCCCAACATCTCATTTTCTTTCACTAACCCTTTTGATTCTGTTTCATTGACCTTGATTAAAATAGCTTATTGGATGTTTTAAATCCAACTGAAAGAGTGAACTCAAGTCAGAAGCCTCATTTGAATGACAATGCCTTCAACTGTGAGGACTGCATTGGTGTCAAACTGGATTATGAGCTCAGTTCATTGCAGTGGAATTTAATCTGAATGTAAAATGTGTCCTAAAATACCTCTTTTCCTACCTGTCCCTTATGATGCAATAATTTAATGAGTTCATCTCAGTTCTTTAATATGGTACATGATGATGCAGTCTGACAAATTTTGTTCTAATAAGAGCTGTAATCTTTCATTAATATTTGCAAGTTCTATCAACTGCGGCCTCTGCAGCAGATTGCAGGAGTTCTGCATGAATAGTTTTACAAGCAAGATCATATTCATGCTCTGTTTAATCCTGTGCAGAAAGCATTCTCCTTTGGGACCATTTGCTCCATCACGTTATATGTTTGGAAATGTTGTGTCAGTTTACTCGTCTGGCCACTCCACATTCACTCTCTGCACTGATGTCACAACTGATACTGAAGGCAGTGCAGCCAGCTATGGAACAGTTCAATAGAACCAATCCAATTATTCCTTTTCTAATCCTTTTCAAGTTTGAACAAGTGCTGTGGTAAATAAAGAGCTCCTAAAAGTTGTCTGCGTGGGGTTACAGAATTGAATTGTTTCTCGTTTTTTTGTCATGCCACATAAGGAAGGTCATTCAGCTCAAGTCCATCCTATCATTTGAGTAATTCAATCAAATCTACTTCCCGCCCCCCCCCCTTTATTTTCCTGTAACTCCTATCAACTCATAGCTCCGCAGTCAGTGCGACGCTATTACAGCACCAGCCATCTGGGTTTGAATCCGCAGCTGTCTGTAAGGCGTTTATGCATTCTCCCTGTGACCAAGTGGATTTCCTGCAGGTGCTCCGGTTTTCTCCCATGTTTCAAAGACGGACGGGGTTAATGGGTTTAATTAGGGCAGCACAGACTCGTAGGCTGGAAGAGCCTGTTACCATGCTGTATCTCAAAGTAAAAATAATTCTCCTACTACCCCCCTCTATAATGGTTTAATTTATGGAAACTGATTTTGCTATTTTGGGATGTGGGAGCAACTTGGCATGGAACCGGTCACAGGGGGAGGTGTAAACTCTGCATGGATGGGTGACAGGACCTGTGAGATAGGAGCATTAAGTGCAGCACCACCAACCTAGAGGGAAGCTTCAGCTTCACACTACAACCCTCTCCATCTATCAGTATATCCTCAAATTATTCAAGGATATCATTAAGCTGGAAAAGATGTTGAAAAGATTCCACAAGAGTGTTACTGGAACTAGAGGGTTTGAGTCGTAAGTTGGATAGGAGGTAAAGGAAATGTTCAGATAAAGTTCCGCAGACCTCCTTGCTTAAATGTACAGATCAGATCATTGGTCATAGTCTTTGCCCAGGGTGGAGGCATCTAGAGGGCACAGATTTAAGATGTGTGATGTGACACAAGCTGCCAGAGAATGTGGTAGAATGGGCTCAATGAAAGACATTTAGTCAGGTACATGGGTAGAAAAGGTTTAGAGGGATATAGGTGAAATAAAGGGCAACTGGGACTATTTTGATTGGGTTGAATAGTTTGCATTGATGGGCCTGTTTCATGCGGTAGAACTCTATGGATCTTTATTCCATAGAATTATAGAAGATTTTAGAGGCAGGGGGAAACTACTCAAACTCACCCCATCACAGTACAAGGCTTTGGCTCACGATGCTGTGCTGACCCACTTAAAACTACGCCACAATAATCTTACCCTTCCTTCCCTCAAATCCATGACATGTTTTCCTTACATCCATGTGCATCTTCAAGTTCCAGTCAAAGTTATTAGTGTCTGACTGTACATTCAACCAGGCAGAGCAGCTCACAGTTCACACACGAACAAAAATCAAATATAAATACAGATATCATTTAAAATAAATACATATAAATATTTTGAATTATTTACTCAGTTCATCAATCTCACAGCCTGCGGGAAGAAGTTATTTCCCAGCCTGGTGTTGTCATGACAGCAGAGATGCTACTATCAATAGTGAGTCAGCAAAATGCATTATCATTGATCACCTGTGTATCCATGACCACTGACACTGCAGGAAATGTGGGAAACCATAAGGACCATACCATATAGCAGCTAACGTAGGTTATTCAGCCCATCAAGTCTGCCCCGCCATTTAATCATCAGCTGATCCATTTTCCCAAACAATCCTACTGCCTGGTCTTCTCCTCACAATCTTTGATGCCCTGGCTAATCAAGAACCTATCAATCCCTTCCTTGAATACACCCAATGGACTTGGCCTCCATAACCACCTTTGGCAACACATTCCACAGATTTGCCACCCTCTGGCTAAAGAAATTCCTCTGCGTCTCTTTTCTAAGTAGGCGCCTTTCAATCCTGAAGTTGTGCCCTCTTGTTCTTGACTTTCCCACCATGGGAAACAACTTTTTGTTCATCTACTCTGTCCATGCCATTCAACAGTTGAAATGTTTCAACCCTTATTCTCCTAAATTCCAACAAGTACAGCCAGCCGAAGAGCCATCAAACAGTCCTCATATGATAACTCTTTCATTCCCAAAATCAACCTTGTGAATCTCTTCTGAACCCTTTCTAAATTAGCACGTCTTTTTCTTAAATGAGGAACCAAAAACTGTTCACAATACTCCAGGTGACATTCGCTTATAAAGCCTCTACATCACTTCCTAGCTCCTCTTGAAAAAAAAATGGCAGCATTTTATTTGCCTTCTTCGCTGCCCACTTAACCTGCAAGTTTACCTTCAGAATATACTGCACGAAGACTCCCAGGACCCTTTGCGTCTGAAAAATTGCAATTTTCACCTCATGTCGAAAATAGTCTGCCCATGTATTCCTTCGACCAAAGTGCAGGACTGTCCACTTTCTGACATTATATTTCATTTGCCACTTCTCTGCACAATCTTCTAATCTGTCCAAGTCTTTATTCAGCCTCCCTGTTTCTTCAACAGTACCTGCTCCTCCATTTACCTTTGTATCATCTGCAAACTTTGCAACACAGCTTTTTTATTCCATAATCTAAATCACTGACATACAGTAAAACATAAAAAGAAATCACCCCAACACCAACCACTGTGGAATACCACTAGCCAACTAGAATATGATCCTTGTACTCGAACTCCCTGCTTCCTGTCAATCAGGCGATACTCTACCCATGCTAGTGTGTGCCCTGTTATATCGTAGACTCTTTTCTTGTTAAGTGTCCTCGTGTGTGGCTAATGTCAAAGGCCTTCTGAAAATCCAAAGACACAACATCCACTGCATCTCCCTTATCCAGCCAGCTTGTCACTTCTTTAAAGAATTCCAGTAAGTTTGTCAAGCAAGATCTTCCCTCAAAGAAACCATGTTGGCTTTGGCCTCCAAGTGCTCCATGACCTCATCCTTGATAACTGACTCCAACATAATCCCAACCACTGACATCAGACTAACCTTTCTTCTCCCTCCCTCCCTTCTTGAATAGTGGGGTGATGTTTGCAATTTTCCAGTTCTCTAGGTCCATACCAGAATCTACTGATTCCTAAATGCCTCCACAATCTTTTAGTACCTGAGGGTGCAATCCATCTGGTCTGGGAGACTTACAGTATCTACCCTTAGCTTTCTGAGCAGTTTCTCGCTTGAAATAGCAACATGAAATAGGAAGGGAACATTCACTTCCCTTCCCTCATAACCTTGGAGATGTGGCACACTGCAAAGACTAATGCAAAATTCTCATTTAGTTCCTCTGCCATTTCCTTGTTTCCCATTATTATTCCCCTGGTGTCATTTTCTAGAGGCCTTATATCTATTTGCTCTTTTACTCCTTACATATTTGAAAAAGTTTTTTGTGTCCTCTGATATTATTTGCGAGCCTACTTTCATACTTCATCTTTTCCCTCCTGATGAGAAACCACACCAAGAGATTCAACAATGACAGAGGGGCAAGGAGTTCATTCTTTGCTCGTCACTAAGGACTTTAATCAACAGTAGAAGTCGAGACTTTATCGCTATGCTTAAGGAGCTGACAGAAAATGAGGAGCTTTTGCTTGACAAGAGTGATGACCCGTGCTTTTCAGAACACCAGCATGAAGCAGGACTCACCGTTTCACTTCCCAACATTTGGATGTTTTCCATTACCAAACCACCAAGGCCTAATTCCCACAAGTGGAAGCTGTATTTACAGCTTGGTGTTCAGACCTCTGACAGTGATATGCAGTGTACTGCGTGGTGAATTTACATTGTCTAACATTCCAAAAAACACGCAAGTTAAAATTCAGGACAGAGCAAAGTATTGGTTTATTAAGAGCTACTAAATCCTTGTTAATAAAATATTTTGGCTCAGCAAAGTGGAAAGTGAAAAATTGATTCGTTAAATGACTTCAGCAACTAAACATAATCTGCTGGGGGAACTCAATGGGTTGAATGGTTGATGTTTCATGCTGTAACCTTTTCTCAAGATTGGTTAAATGTCATAAAGAAAACAGGGTAGACGCAACAAAGGTGGGAACAGAGGGATAGGGGTTCCTTCAAATTGGCTTTTAAACTTGGGAGGTGAGAACTCGGCAGTGATGTTTTGCCCACTGAGGATGATTACAGAACTTAGAACAGTACAGCACAGGAACATACCATCCTGCCCTCGTTCCTATGTCAAACATGATGCTCACGTTAAACAGAATCTCTGCCTGCTGCACATGATCCATATCCCTCTATTCCCTTCATATTAATGTGTCAATCTAGAAGCCTCTTAAATGCTTCCATCACTACCTGAGGCAGCCTGTACCAGGCACCCACTGCTCTCTGTGTAAAATAATACTCCCTTAAATGTCCTCTGGTATGTGGCATTTTTACCCTAGGCAAAAGATCTGACTATTTACCTCGTAATGGCTCTCAAAATTTAATAAACTTCTGTCAGGTTTACCTGTCAGTCTCAAGCGCTCGAGAGAAAACATCCCACCTTTGTTCAACGTGAGGGATAGCTGGGGTTTTCCCAAATTCCTACTCTCCTGGATCTTCCTGCTTTTTCAAGAATTTTTGAGATAATAATCCAACAGGTTCTTATTAATCATAAACAATTATGGTCAGATTTGGGTGAAGTGGATCTATTCTTGGAAGGAACAGCAGAAAATAAAATTACCTACCAGGCCCTCTGCAGCTGTGTCTGCCTGTCCTCCTCTGCCTGGATGAATCCAAACGCTGACCAGAAGGGTTCATGGTTATTGAAAGAAGGAGAATTCCAGCTGTGGCGGGTGCCACTACAACCATGGAGAGCATGACTGCTACTAGGGTGGGTTTCAGAGCCAGGACGGTTACACCGCCCATAGGGACTGTTCTTTGGCAGATTCCCTTCCATTTGCCAATGGGCATAGATCAAGAAAAAAGCAGTGCTGCTCATGCAGACCCAAGAGAGTGCGGAGAGAGATACAGTGCTGTTCAGCAGGGTCTGACTGCACGGTCTTGATACCGATGGCTCCATACAAACTTTAAACAGCCTGTTAGAGGAGCTGATGGGTTTTTTAAAAATCCTGCAATCACTGAGATTTTTCCCAGGATGGAATCGCTTGTTCTTGACAGCATGTCATAATGGGTTATAGACTCAGGGCAGCACCAAAAGGGAGAAAACACCCCCTTGGAGAAGGATTAGCTTGGGAGATGACCCTACAGGGAAGGTGACCACGGCAGCAGACAACTGAGGGGTTCAGTGGGTGAGGGACATAGACAGGCTGCAGGTGAGTGCACGGATGTGAGGGAATTGGAGGATTATGGACAGGGAGCAGGTAGGTGAAACTAGTGGAGTTCTCTTCAATTGGTGCAGACTAGAGGGGCTGAGATGGCCTGTTTCCGTACTGTAATTGTTATATGGCGTCGGCTTTCTTTCCTGTCAGATCCTATCATCGGCAGACTCCCCGTGTCAATTCTCAGGTGGACCTGCCCTTCCCTCCCCTGCTTGAGTCTCTCTGCCAATCTTCCCCACCTCCCCTCTTGCTTCCTTACCCCTCCTCCCCTCCATGTTACACTTTCTGGCTCCCCTCTACACATGCAGTCCAGATGAAGGGTCTCAACCTGAAATGCTGACTATCCGCAGATGCGGAGAAACTCAGCAGGTCACGCAGCATCCTTGGAAAGTAAAGGGTAACCAGTATTTCGGGCTTGGGACCTTTGTCGATGATAAGCCCAAACAGTCGGGCGCCTGAACAAAAATGTAGGGGGAGAGGGGGAAGAGAAGGTGCAGGGGGAGGAGCACAGGCCAACAGGTAAGTGGTTATAGGTGGATACAAGTGAGATGTATTGCATTTGATCCCAACATCCACAGACTTTCTTGTTTAACGACCTCCACAGGCGCTGCCTAACTTGTTGAGTTCTTCCAGCTAATGCCTTTACTTTTTGCTCCAGATTCTAGCATCTGCAGTCCCTTGCATATCTGAAGGTTTTTGATGCTTTATCATTTGTAAATTCATAAAGGATGTGACAGGATCCAATGAGCACATTCAGCTTCATTTAAATTTCCCTCTTGTACTGTTAAATATTACCTGCGGGTGAAAGAGGCGTCTGCATTATGAGTCCCAGTATACCACTAACCCGTTTCTGACCCGAAACATCTATCGTTTTTTAGTCTCCCTCCATTGCTGTTCGACCTGCTGAGAACCTCCTGCAGATTGTTTTGAACACTGCAAAATCTGACTGAAATTAATAATGCAGACCAAAGTTATGGTGCTATGCTGCGGGGATTGGCGCACAGTCGGAGGTACTATATTTTGGAGGAGATTGTGATCCAAAACAATTTCTGTGCTCTAATGGAAGTGATAATATAGCCTCTGGTGTTTGTTTGAAGACCAGAAAGACCCAAACTAAAATTTATTCCTTAAACAACCTCACAAAGCAGATTAACTGGTCATTTTTAGATTGCTATTGTCAGAATATGCTTGGTGCAATAGCTTTTCCTTTTTCCTAATATTTCAACGTTATTTGAGCCATGAATCAAACAGCTTTGGATCCTGCAGTCTGTGCACACTTCCTGATAAATCCCATCTCCAATCTTGGTCAATGGTCTTCTTTGCTCATCTCGTCAGCCAGTTTCTAAGGCAGCACGTTCTGGGTACATATTCCTCTCAGAGTGAAGAAGGTCCCACTTGTCGCCCCTTTCACTTTTTTCCCCAGTACCCTTAACCCTAGGGCAGCACAGTTGTCACAACGTTATTAGAGTGCCAGCATCCGAGGTTTGAACCTGCCATTGTCTGTAAGGAGCTTGTAGGTGGGTTTTCCTGGCTGCTCTGATTTCCTTCCACCTTCCAAACATGTGTTGGGTTGGTATGTTAACTGGTGTAATTGGATGGTACGGATTTCAATTGCTGGAATCAGCTTCTAGGACGTTGTACCGTTGAAAAGATAAAATCTATATCCCCCAAGTTTTATCTACCTCTGATGTGAGGAAATATTTCCAGATGCATACCCTACCTATAGAATACATAATTTAGTGTACCACAATCATGTTCCCTCCTTCCATGGAGAACAAACCCATATTCTCTAGTGCCTCACTGAACTGCTCCATCCCATGCTCCACCCTGATGAATCACTTCTGCTCCAATACTATCACATCCTTCCAACTACAATGCTTCAGCTGAGCTCTTACCAAACATTCATAAATTTCAAGCATTATCTCACCACTACTGTAATTGATCCCCTGACTAATGAAGAACAGGATCCCTTATGCCGCTCTCTCCACCTTATCTACCTGGCATGTCAACTTCAAGGGCCTATAGACATACTTCAAGGTTCCTCAATATTCCCTAAGATCCAACCATTCCTGGTGCACAGCCCAGCCTCAATAGTATTCCCAAATTGCATCATCTCACATTTGTTTGGATTAACATCCATCCATCTGCCACTTCAGCAACACGTTTAATTTATGTTTGGAACAAATGGAAATATCATTAGATCATAAAGTCAATACATGATCAAATCACTCTCAATTTGACCCTTATTAAATCTTCAATATTTAAGAGTATACAAGAGTAGTGTTTGAGTCCTATTTAAACATCGTCTAAATAGAGGAAAGGGAGGCCCCAGTGATCTTCTCGGCCATACAATAAATTCTCATTTATTTTGTATTTATGCATCTGGGATTCTCATGCAACTGACAAAAAATATGAGAATATTAAGTAATTTAATAACATTTCAAAAGCATGAAGTATTTCAAACTTTCTCTGGATTTTTTAAAGTTAATTTTAAACCTAATCCCTTAATTGCTTTATTTGGTACTGCTGGAGAGAGCGACATAACGTTAACAGCACCTGAGCTGCATGTATTAGTTTTTATTTCTCTTGTGGCCAGGCGGGTGGTGTTGCTCAGATGGAGGGACATTACCCCGTCTCATCATACTCAATGGCTATGTGACGTCATGTCATGTTTACATTTAGAGAAGATTATATGCTCAATTTCCAATTTGAATTAAACATTTCAAACACTGTGGGGACCCTTTTTGAATCAGTTTTAAAATCTTTGAAATGTTATGAAGGTAGAGGTGTTGACTAATGAGGTAATTTATCTCTCTAATAAGAATTCTGTCTTCCTTTTTTTTGGCCAAACAGCTTATTTTTTTGTTAGTGGGTTTAGATATTCTTTGTTTTTAAAAATAATAAAATATCAATACAATATAATCTGTTTGATTAAAATGTGGGGAACTTTGGATGAAATGATATGATTTAAGTGTAATGCATTTTCTTGACTTTTAACATATGTACTCCGTATTTTTGGATGTGAAATTTCAATTTTAATAAAAAGCATAAATTTGAATTTGGTTCATTGGCTTCCGATGGGATTTTGTTCATGTGATAGAACACTGGACAAATGAAGTTGAGAGAGGTGGTGAGCCGGATAGAGGGAGGATACAACTAGGGTGGGTGCGCTGAGGGGAGGTTTGAAACAATCCATTTCAACCATAGGTCAAAGCAGATACTGCATGTCTTCCATCCCCTCACACCCTACAAGGTGTCCCACAAGAGTCAATACACTGGAGAATTATTCAGAGAGAAGCTCACTTTAGGACTTAGAATGGTTGACAACTGATGGATTTAGACGCATACAGCACAGAAATATCCCACTTCTACGCAGATCCTTTTGCCCATCTCCTCTTCTCTCACTTGCCTGTGTGAGGCCAATATGCTCATTGGCTTTACTTATTTAAGTTTTGGTCTGAATGCCTCTCAAAGGAAGTAATTAAATACTTTCACCTTCTCCTTTGATAGTACAGTGCAGAAATCAACCACTCTCTGTAAAAAAAAACACCTTTCAGATCCCCTTTAAAGCTAAATTTTCTTGCCCTAAACTGATATGGGTTAAGGGTGAAAGTGAAATGTTGAGAGGAAATATTAAAGAGAACTTCATGCAGGGAGTGGTGAGAGCGTGGAATGACCTTCCAATGGAAGTGGGGAATGCAAGTTTGATTTTGACATTTAAGGAAAATTGGATCTGTACATGGATAGGATGGATATTGGAGTTCTGTGGTCTGGGTGCAGGTCACTGGGACTCGGCAGGTTAATAATTCGGCACAGATGGGCCAAAGGACCTTTTTCAATGCTGCTATACACCATTGTTCTATCCCCTCTAGTTTCTGAGACACAGTCTCTGTTGCTGGAAGGAGACAGCAGTGTGATACACTACAAGATCTCAAATGGAACAAATGAGAGAAAATCCATCTCATCCAGTTTGCCCTGACTGGCTGAGGGAAGAGTATTCTCCAATAGGACATTTTGCTTTCCTTTAAATATCACATTGTAATATTTTATATTCACCCAGAAGGGAAAACAGCTTGAATTTAGTCTCGAGAAGTAAGGAACAGGCAATAAATGCTACTCAGCATGAATAAAACGCCATCTAAAAAGTGACAATGCCAACACCTGAAGGGTGGGAGAAAACCAGAGAACATGAAGGAAACATCTCCATACAGACAATATCGGATCCAAACCCAGGTCGCTGGTGTTGTGTGATCCTCTATGCCACCTGCTTTCTTCCAGGTGATTTAGTTTCCTCCCACATCCCAAAATCGTGCAGGCTGGTGGCTAGTTGTCCGCAGTAAATTGTTCCAAGTATATGAATGGATGGTGGATTCTGTGCGAAGAACAAAGCAGCATCAGTGTGCAATGGTATGGATTGTATGTACTCATTGGCCGGTAAAGGCTCGGGCTGGCCCGCCCCCTGATGACACTCTCCAATGGACTCCTCCCCTGTGACCCAGGCTCTAAAGGTCGAGCCACCTCTCCCTTCTCTGCACTTCCCTAGCTTGGATCCAGGCCAGCTCAAGTCTTATGTACAATAAAGCCTATCGTTCACCTCAGTCTTTGTCCTTTGTCCTTGTCCAACTGGTAGTGCCCAACACAGTGCAAATGAATGTTCAATGATTAGCACAGATTCAATGGTCCAAATGGCCTGTTTTCTTGTTATATGACTTAATGTCAAATGTGTTAAAGTAGTGGTTTGGTTTATAGCCTGTTTGAATTTGTGGTAGACGGCAAAGAAGTTGATCAACTCAGGGCATGAAACATGAAATTCTGCAGGTGCTGTAATTGTAGTGAAAACACAGAAATGCTGGAGGAACTCAGCATGTCTCGCAGCAACCATAGGAGTTAAAGATACATATTTGACGTTTCAGGCCTGAATCCTTCTTGTGAAAGGTGTTTTTTTTTTCACAAAGAGTGGTTGATTTCTGCACTGCACTATCAAAGGAGAAGGAGGAAGTATTAAAAAGCAGGCAGGCATCTGAATTAAAAGGCTGGGGAAAAGGGACTGAGGACAAGTGGAATGATCGGTACGATCAACGGGAAACAGTGCTAAAATCTTCATGAGATACACAAACTGCACTCCAGATCTGGCTGCTGGATTGGATCAAGCCGATCAGGTTGGGAATCTTTAAGTTTAATTAAAGAATTTCTCCGTATGATTTAGAACCAGCAACACCCAGGGGCACCTGATCGAACTCTTTCAGTTCAGAATGGGATTAGAGTTTTTGTTCAACGTATAATTAATTGAATTAAATTGGTTATGAACTCATGTAACAATATAGAGTAAAAAGCTTTGTTTGGTGTATTATCCAGGCAAGTCATTGCACAGTTAAGTTCAACAAGTAGTTCAATAATACAAGTGCAGGGTGTAGTGTTTACAGTGAGTCAAACCGGCGACCAGTTTAAAAAGAGGACCAAAATTAGATCAGCGTATAAACATGCAGAGAAGTGAGTAATCAACCCTTTTTGAGGGTGTGTTTAAACAGCCCAAAACTCCAACCAAATGCTCAAATACTTCAGGCTGGCTTGTTATTTCACAACGGTTATTTTTTCAGATGAACTTGCTCTTTATCCTTGTTAATGATGTCTCATATTCCATCAAGGAGGAAAAGTGTTAAGTCTGCCAAAAAGGGCTATTCTGTTTAAACTCCGTCTTGTTCTCAAAAAGCACTTAAACCCCCCAAAAAAGAGAAACTCTCCTGTGCAGCTTTAACTGCTTGAAACAAGAAAAAAAATCTTTACTACATATCCTTTGTTGTTGCTGTTAATAATAGAGACTAAAAAAAAATGATCAGAGGAATGGCATCAAAGCCCACAAAAGCAACATGGTGTGACAGATTACTCACAATGGCAAGTTATTTTTCTCAATCATTTTCTACTCAAAGGCCTAAAGAAAATATCCTCTGCTATTTGCAGAACTCATTTTCCCTTAACAAGACATGGAGTTACCCTGAGTGGGGGAGTCACAGAAGGGGTACACCACAGAAACCAGCCTTTCAGCCCATTGAGTCCACACTGACCATCAATGACCCATGAGTAAAACATGAGAAGTCTTCAGACATTGTGACTGAAATGGTGAAACTCAGCAGGTCAAACTGATAAAGATATATAGCCACCATTTTAGACTTGAGCCCTTCTTCTAGGTATCATTATCTTTTCTATATAAAGAACACTTTGATCTGCTGAGTTACCCCAGCTTTGTATTTTTATATCAACCAGCCATTTTAAATTAATCCTCCATTAATCCAAATTTTATTTTCCCCACTCCACCCTTCAGATGCTGCCACTCACCTGCATGCTAGAGGAGGTGAAACACGGGATTCTGTTGACACCGTGGTTAAGTGGAAAAAGCACACAAATGCTGGAGAAACTCAGCAGGTCAAACAGTGCCTTTATGTAGCAAAGGTGAAGATACATCACCAACGCTTCGGGCCTGAGCCCTTCATCAAGGTGTGGGGGCACATGAGAGATGTCCGAACAAAAGGGGGGAGGGGAAAGGGGTGGTGAGGGTGGGAGATGATAGATGGAGGGTGGGGGGGGGAATAAACCTCAGGAAGGGTGGGGGGGAATAAACCTCAGGAAGGGTGGGGGGAGTCTAGGCTAGGTGGACAGAGAAAGGAAGTAGGATCTGGAATGACTAGTTAAGGGGGGGAGGGGGAAAATGTGAACATTAGTGGAATGCAGTGAACTCAATGTTCATGCCCTGGTGTTGGAGGGTGCCCAGATGAAAAATGAGGTGTTGTTCCTCAAGTCTGCGGATGGTCAGGGTGGGGTAGTGTAAAAGGCCATGGACAGACATGTGAGCTTGAGAGAGTAACCCAGAATTGAAAGGGTTGGCTACAGGGAGGTCGCTTTTGTGGCGGCCGGTGGAAACAATGCTAGAGGAAATTCACGACATCCACTTAACCTCCCAACCCCACAAATTTGGGATGTGGAAAAATCCAAATGACTCATGAGTCATACATCGTTGACCATGCCCTTCAGTCCATTTTGTCCATGCTGTCCAATTTGGCATGGTGGGCTGCGTTTGGTCCAAATCCTTCTAAGTCCTTCTTATCCCTGTCTCTGTCCACAAACCTGTGCCCATTTCCACAGTTTCCTTCAGCAGCTCATCCCAGATGCAAAAGGTCCTCTGAATGAAAAAGTTACCCCTCTTAAATTTCTCTCCTCTCACCATCGACTTGTGCCCTGAGAATCATCTACCCTGGGACCCAATGGAAACTCGCGCAGTAAAAGGGAGAATAATCAAACTTCATTCTGAAGCCAAGTTTCAACACAGGTCTCTGGTACTCTAATAGCCTGAATATGCCTGGGATTGTCTGATCTCGGAAGCTAAGCAGGCACAGGTTTGGTCAGTACTTGGAGGGGAGACCACCCAGGAACACCAGGTGCTCTAGGCTTCTGTGAGGGGTGCAGGACAAAGTGGCGACTCTCTCTCTCTCTCTCTCTCTCTGTCTTACAGTAGAAAATTTAAATAATTTCATGAATGTCACACTCTAAATGATGTATTACTTGACAATAGTGGAACCTTTACCTAACTCTACTTGCTGAATAAATGAAAAGAAGAAACAGCCCACATCTAATTGAACAGCAAACATTGTCAACTTTAATACCGAGCAGATTAATACTCTTCTCAACAATATATTTTTTTTCTATTATTTTCTCAAGTTCCTTTCTATTAGTGTTTTTCTTCTTACTTTTATATTGTTATCTTTTTTCTTCTTATATGTTGATATATATTTTATGTTTTGTATTCCTGTATCTGTATATTGTACTTGCGTATATGACAACAAACCATTCAATTATTCATTGATTCATTATTTCATGCCATTGGATTTGTGAACCTTTCGGAGATAATGCAGTGGAAAATTTATTCCCAATGCAGAAATGTTAGCGTTCAGTTTCAGGTTGAAATGTGCTTTACTGACTGTAGCTTCTAAAACTGTCCATTTCAACACCAGTTCAAATCTGTCACCATGAAAGGAGAGGAAATATTATCCACAATTGTCTATGGAGTGGGGAGAGAAACATGAATCATGCTTTTCTATTAGAATTGTACAAGAACTGTGGATTTTAGCCATTTGTCTCAGAGTGGGAAGATGAACATGCAAATTTTTTGTAGTACGTTAAGCAGAACCAGGCATTGCTTTTTTTTTTAAAAGTACGAGGCTCGCATTCTTTTTTTTCCAGGATAAGGAGGTCTGAAATTAGAGGCCATAGATTTAAAAGGGAGAGGGGAAGCATTTAAAAGGGACCTGTAGGGGATCCCTTTAACACAGATGGTGGCGGATAAATGGAAATAGCTGGCAGATGAAAGTGGCAATGATACTTAAACGACATTCAGACATCTACACGGATGGGAAAGGTTGAGAGGGATAAGGACCAAAAGCAGGCAAATGGGACTAGCTCAGGTCGGCAACTTGGTCAGCATGGAAGAGTTGGGCTGAAGGGCCTGTTTCCAAGTATAGCTCCATGTCTCTATGCCCAATTTCCCCTGAAGTGTCAGCTACATTGCGACATTGGTTTGTCTAAAGTCACTTTCAGGCTGTTACATTTCCTTCCACTTGTCAGAAACAGATTTACAACAATCCAGCAATTATTTCATTGAGTTTAAATTCCACAGCTGCCAGGGCAGAATGTGAACTTATCTTTCTTAATATAAGCCCCCTGATTTGGAATCTGAGCAACTACAACATAGAACATCAGGTCCGTTATCAATCAATTGGGAAGCTACCAGCAAAAGGTGTAAATTAGCGTAAACAGTGATCAATGTGAAATCAGATCCAGGAAGAGAAATAAGGATGGACATAAATTCGGTGGCATCTTTGAAAGAAGAATGTGGAAACCTTTGGTCTTGTCGACCATGATGTCAGTCTAGCTAAAAACCATCTGCCGGAGCATGGTTTATACCTGTCTCGTCTTTACACGTGACTGTTCAAATACCTCCTTTATCTGTCTGCCCTGGCAGTGCATTCTGAGCATGTACCTCTATGTGTGACACAAACCTCCGTCTTCCAAATCTCCTTGAAACTTTCCCCTCTCTCACCTTAAATCGATGCCCTCTAGTATTTGACATTTCCATCATGGGGGAAAAAAACCTTTGACTATGCACTCTCAGCTCTCATTATTTTATACCCCAATGTCAGTTTCAATGCCTCTCATAATTTTGTATAAGATGCATTTATTAGGTATAGCCTCCTCAGTTCCAAAGAAAACAAATCCAACTTGTCCAATCTCAAATGCAGATTTCCAGTGCTGGTAATGAGGGGTCAGCAAGAATTCTGTAATGAACCTTCATCTGTAATGAAGATCTGGAACAATGCATAAAAATGGAAGAATTCGGCAAAAGACAGTCAACATTTTGGTCCTGAGCCCTTCCAGTTTCCAGTTTTCTCATTGACAAGCTTCATCATATTAAAACTAGCATTTATAAGCATGTTGCTGTGAATGTTTAACAGACAGTAGATTCTATAAACATCTGGCATGTTGACAGGATGCAGACGCGAAGTTGATACGACCTTGAAGGTGTTGCTGTATATTGAATTAGACAGACACATAGGAACTGCACAAATAGTATCTGGTCTTGTAATCAATTTAATAATAGAGTCATACAGCATGGAAACAAGTCCTTCAGCCCAACTTGCCCACGTTGACCAAAAATCTCCCACCCACACCAGTTCCACATCGCTCAGGCCATGCACATGGAGGGAGAAGCAAACAAACAAGCCTGAGTAGACATCGCGGTTGGATAATGTACAGCAGGAAGCATCAGTTCTGATACAAGCAGAGAAATTGACCTCCTGGTGCTCTGGAAATCTAGACTGAGTCTGGAAAGTTGCACGTGCCTGGAAGGAAGGGGAGGAGCTTTTTCTGGGTAACCTCCATAACTTATCCCCTTGGCAATCATGGCCTCCTTCTAGCAAATAAATCCCCTTTGTCACCCTGTTGCACCCTGACTGCAACTTACACTATATTCTTTCGTTTCCTCAAATCCAACCTGAAATATTACCACCGATTCTCTTTCCACAGCTGCTGTCTGACTGTTTTTTTTCCAGATTTTCTGCAACTGCAGGTTGTTTTTCTCTGATATGTATTTACTGAGATAAGTCTCTTTGGTTTTTAATCACATTCTTGAAGCGTTCAACCAACTACCAATTTATCAAGAGAGTGTATACCTATGTACTATCTAAGCCAATATTATTGAGCAAATAATAGAGTGCAAAATGACACTATTTTAAACTACAGAGGATTTTACACCATATCATCAGACATATTATGAATGTACTGAACGTAAACAGTGCTATGACCTATTTCATTACGAGCTACCACCAAGTGGGGGATATCTAAGTGTCAAGTCACACAATTGTACAGATGATTGGTCTTTACCAAAAAAAGATTTTCTGAAGGTCATTTAATATTTACAGTATTTAATATTTATTTATTGTGAGTCAGTGTTTTTTTTTTCATTTGATGTATTTAACATCAACAATACAAAAGGATTTTAAGGAAAGCATTTCACTAATAAACTAACATGAGTCATTCAGTAAATATCACTAAAAGTTCATGTTAGATGTTATTTTCTATTTAAGCTCCTAGAACGCTTCCACCAGCGTTGTCTCCGCTCCATCCTCAACATTCATTGGAGCGCCTTCATGCTTTACATCGAAGTACTCGAGATGGCAGAGGCCGACAGCATCGAGTCCACGCTGCTGAAGATCCAGCTGCGCTGGGTGGGTCACGTCTCCAGAATGGAGGACCATCGCCTTTCCAAGATTGTGTTATATGGCGAGCTCTCCACTGGCCACCGTGACAGAGGTGCACCAAAGAAGAGGTACAAGGACTGCCTAAAGAAATCTCTTGGTGCCTGCCACATTGACCACCGCCAGTGGGCTGATATCGCCTCCAACCGTGCATCTTGGCGCCTCACAGTTTGGCGGGCAGCAACCTCCTTTGAAGAAGACCGCAGAGCCCACCTCACTGACAAAAGACAAAGGAGGAAAAACCCAACACCCAACCCCAACCCACCAATTTTCTCCTGCCACCGCAGCAACCATGTCTGCCTGTCCCGCATCGGGCTTGTCAGCCACAAACAAGCCTGCAGCTGACGTGGACATTTACCCCCTCCATAAATCTTCGTCCACGAAGCCAAGCCAAAGAAAGAAAATTTTCTAACAGTAAATAACCATCCGTAGCTGCAAGGCACAGCATATTTATTCATTTAGGGCATATGAGAAATGTTGACAAGGCCAGCATTTATTACTCTTCCTTGAAAGCCCTTGTCTCTGCCTTCTTGAATTATTGCAGTGCATTGATTGAAGGTTCAGAAGGATGCAGAAAGTGGCAAACCATACCCAAGTAAATCACAGGCTCTGACCTCCGGTCCTTCGAGCTCATCTGTGTGAGTTGCTGCCTCAAGGAGACATCATAAAGGACCCCCAATATCCTGGTCACAACCTCTTCTTGCTGCTCCCTTTGGAAGGAAGGGTTCAATGAAAGCCTGAGAGGTTGATGTCAATGCCATCCAGTTAGAAGGTGCCCAGACCGAAGATGAGGTATTGTTGTCCAATTTCCTGGTGGTCTCAGTCTGGCAGTGTATGAGACTATGGGCAGACGTGTCAGCAAGGGAATGAGGTGGGGTTGCCACTGGGAGATCTCTGCTACAGATGCAAGGAACGGAGAAACAACAGGGAAAATGAATATTCAGAACAGTATTCGCAGCACATATCAAGCGAGTTGCTTAATTGTAGAAGATGTTACAACTCCTGAGTGTTGTTTGATATTCCTCATTTCATTGTCTCATATACAGCACTTGGTATTCATTTTGCCTGATTTAATTTGAACTTCAAAGTGAGCTCCCCTCAAAATATGCAACAGGAACATTTCTTGAGCTACTCAGTGCTTCAGTGCACCAGGATCCTACCCCACAGTGCCAGAGAACTGTGTTCATTCCTGACTAGGATTGTGCTATCCATGTGGAGTTTGCACATTCTCCCGGTGACCGCATGTCATTTCTCTGGGTGATTCTGTTTACTGCCACATATTTTTAAAAATTAGATTTAGGCAATAAGAGGAACAGGCCCTTTCGGACCTTGCCACCAAATTACACCCAGTTGACCCACGATGCCGGTATGTTTGGAAGGGTGGGAGGAAATTGGAGCATCTGGATGAAGCCCACCTAGACACGGGGAGAAGATACAAATTCCTTACAGACAGTGTCTGATTTGAAGCCCAGACGCTGGTGCTGTAACACTGTTCCATTAACTGCTAACAGTGTTACCCTAAAGACATGTATGCGGGTTGGTTAACTGGCCACTATTGACAGTGTTTGGTGTGTAAGTGAGAGGTGAATCTGCAGAGAATTGATGGGAATGTGGGGAGAACTATGGAAGTATCAAATTATAGAAGCGCAGAAACAAGCCGCTTCGGCTCTTCCAGTCTGTGCCAAATGATTGGTTTTTTGTCTAGTCCCACTGACCTGCACCCACTCCAAAGCCTTCCATACCTCTCCCATCCATGTACATGTCCAAATTCCTCTTAAATGCTAAAATTGAGCCTGTATTCACCACTTCATCTGGCAGCTCATGCCACACTCCCACCACTCTCTGTGTGAAGAAGTACCCCCTAAACTTTTCCCCTTCCACTCTTAACCTATGTCCTCTAGTTTGTATCTCACCTACCCTCAGTGGAAAAAGCCGATCTACATTTACTCTTTCTACCCCCTCAAAATTTTAAATATCTCAATCAAATCTCCCCTCATCTTCAACACTCCAGGGATTAAACCTTTCCCTGTAACTCAGTTCCTGAGGTCCAGTCAACATCCTAGTAAATTTTCTCTGTGCTTTTTCTAGCTTATTGATATCTTTCCTGTAGTTAGGTGACCAAAACTGCACACATACACCAATGTCATATACAACTTTAACATACCATCCCAACTCCGGTACTCAATATGAAGGCCAATATGCCAGAAGCTCTCTTTACAACCCTATGCATCTGTGACACCACTTTCAGGGAACTATGTACTGTATCGGTACTCCCAGATCCCTCTGTTCTACCGCAATCCTCAGTGCCCTACCATTTACCTTGTATGTCCTTTTTTGGTTTGTCCTTCCAAAATGCAACACCTCTGCATTAACTCCTATCTGCCATTATTTTGCCTGTTTTTCCAGCTGGTTTAGATCTCTCTGCAAGCTTTGAAAACCTTCTTCACTGTTCACATCACCTCCAATCTGTGAGACACCTGCAAACTTGCTGATCCAACTTACCACATTATCATCCAGATCATTGATATAAATGACAAACAACAATGGCCCCAGCACTAATCCCTGAGGCACATCACCAGTCACAGGCCTCCAAGTCTGAGAAACAATAATCCTGTGGCTTTTCCTGTCCAACTATTGTCAAATCCATTTCACTACTTCAACATGAATACCTAGCATTTGAACCTTCCTGTCTAACTTCCCATGCGGGGCCTTGTCAAAGGCCATGTAGATAACATCAACAGCGTTTCCTTCATCAACTTTCCTGGTAACCTCCTTGGAAAACTCTAAGACTGGTTAAACATGACTTACTATGCACATCAGTCCATGACTCTCCAAATAATTATATATCTGATCTCTTAAAACACTTTCCAATAATTTACCTAATACTGATGTCAGGCTCACTGACATAATTTCCAGGATTGCTTTGGAACCTTTTTTAAAACCATGGATCAATGTGAGCTACCCTCCAATCCTCTGGCACCACACCCATGGATAAGATCATTTTAATTATTTCTGCCAGAGCCCCAGCAATTTCTCCACTAGCCTCCCTCAAGTTCTGAGGTAAATATCTTGTCGGGCCCTTGGGATTTATCCACTCTTATTTGCTTTAAGACAGCAAACACTTCCTCCTCTTTAATGTATTGTTTTTCTTACTTTCCACGAATCCGTGTCATTTTCCTGAGTGAATACTGATTTTAAAAAAGACATTTAAGACTTCTCCCATCTCCTTTGGCTCCATACATAGCCGACCACTCTGATCTTCAAGGAGACCAATTTTTGTCCCTTATTATTCTTTTGCTCTTAATATATAGGTGTAGAAAAACTTAGGATTTTCTTTCACATTGTCTGCCAAAGCAACCTCATGTCTTCTTTTAGCCTTCCTGATTTCTTCTTGAGGTTTTTCTGGCATTTTTCATATTCAAGTACCTTATTTGCTCCATGTTCCCTATCCATGATACACACCTCTCTTCTTCTGAACCAGATCCGCAATATTCCTCGAAAACCAAGGTTCCTGATGCCTTCTAAACTTGCCTTCGATCCTGACAGATATGTACAAAGGCTGTACTCTCAACATTTCACCATTGATAGTCTTCCATTTATCTCACATATCCTTATCTGAAAACAATTTATCCCAATCCACATATTCTAGATCTTTTCTCATTTCTTCCAAAATGACCTTTCTCCAATTTAGAATCTTAATCTTAGCCCAGACATAGATCCTTCTATGACTCCATTCAGAAAATAAGCCATCATCAAATTTCCACCACATCTTTCCAGATAGAGTTCAGAAATCTGAGCAAAATCATCCAAAACACTGCAGAGGTGTATCATCCAGCATAAATTTGATGCCAAACCTTAGACTTTTAAGGCAGATGAGCAAAGAAGAAGGCTTGAAGAAGGATCTTAAAGGAGAAAAGAGCAACAAAGGTCCAAATCTTGGGCAGAAAGAGTTTTTCATCCGATTAAAGGTGGGGTGAAGAAGATCAGGGACAAGTGGTCAAAACTGGAGAATTTCAAATGCCTTGGAGGGCTATGGAGCTGGATTGGAATTAGGCTTGGAGGGATGGGGTGTTGGCACAGGGGGTACGGTTCAAATAGATCTTCAATTAGACAATGTCGAAGCTGTATTGAAGGAAAATATGTAATGCAGAGTGAGGAATCTAATGATACAAAATAAAAATAAAGAGAAACAAGATTCAAGATGCTATTATATTGTTATGCAATAACATAGAACATGTAATATTACACAAAATAACCTTCTGTCATCCAGTAAAAGAGAATCCCTTCAGAGTCACTGAATTCACCTCTGGCACTCCCTCAGCCTCCAAATCTGCACAGACTCCAATTTGATTCATTGGTAAACCAAAGCTCCAGATCCAAACCTTCAACACAATCAGGAAGCCTTCCATGACTGTGGGGCTTCGGGAGCTATTCCTGCCCTCAGCACCCTCTTAAATCATGGTTCTGATACCTGGTTCGCAGTCTGCATCCCATGAAGGTCCCCTGATCGCAAGTCACCCGCAGTCTGTGTGGGTCTCTCGACGGTTGAAGCACTTGCTGGTTCACCGCCATGGACACTGTCTGTCGGGTCCTACAGCAGCTGAGCCTCTCTATCTGAGCACCAGCAGTTAATGTCTTGATGACCTTTTCCAACCCAAATGTTGACCATTCTTCTTGTTCCACTCTGATGCTGCTCCGCCCCGCTGAGTTCCAACAGCAGACTGTTTTTTTTATTTCTCCAGATTCTAGCGTCTGCAGTCTCTCGTGTGTCCTTCAAAGAATACCTGAAGAGAATATACCAAAGCACCCACTTTGGAGAACTGACTGAGGACAAACAGTCATATGCGGGACATTAAAAAAAATTCAAAGACTCTCTTAGTTTGACCATTGTCACATCAGTAAGAAAAACAAACATTGGATCCTTCTGTTTTGTATATTCGCAAAAAAGACCAGTGATCAGAGGAAGCTAGAATGGGGGAAGCAATGAGGAAAAGGGAATCTCAAAAATCAAAAACTACTAATAATATAGTATTCCTACACCCCACTCACCTACTTAAAAGTAACTTTTGAGCCCAGGTTGGTTTCATCATTTATCTTCCTACACGTTGCAACACAAAAATCAGGTACTGAAAGACTGCAGAAAAATTGACGGAGGGCTTTATGGACATCTTCAACACCTCACTGCAGCAGTCCATCGTTCCCGCAGGGGTTAAGACAGCCACCATGATCCTGGTACCCAAGAAAGAGACAATAATAGGTTTCAAAGACCACTGGCCTATGGCACTGACCCTCAACCATTATGAAATGCTTTGAGTATCTGGTGTTGAAAGGCATGAAAGTACACATCCCAGAGGTAATGGATCCATTTCAATTCACCTATAGAAGAAATGATTCCACAGATGATGCTATGGCCCACTTGGAGAATGACGCTTCATATGCCAGGCTGCTGTTCATTGACCAGCTTGGTGTTTCATACCCAGAGGCTGGTGGAGACAGTGTCCTTGCTGGGACTCAACACCCCTCTCTGTAATTGGATCCTGGACTTCCTAACGGAAAGACCACTGTCTGTCCGGGTTGGTGGCAGAATATCGAGCACCATCACACTGAGCACTGGTTCTCCTTAGGGTTGTGTGCTCAGCCCACTCCTGTTCATGCTACTGACTCACGACTGCGTCGTCAGATCCAGTTCGAACAATGTCATCAAGTTTGCAGATGACACAACAGCAGTTGGCTTCATCAGCCAACAATGATGAGTTGCACCACAGAGAAGAGGTAGAAAACATAATGAAATGGTGTGAGAGTAACAAGCTGAATTTCAACATGGAAAAGATGAAGGAAATCATTGTGGACTTCAGGAGGACCAGGAATGACTCACCCTCCACTATTCTCTGAAGTAGAGAGAGTGGAGAGCACCAGGTTCCTTGCAGTTCACTTAACTAGTGACCTATTTTGGACACTCAACATCTCCTCACTTATCAGGAAGCCACAAAACCAATTTCATTTCCTGTAGGAGCTCTGTCGAGAGTGTCCTAGCCAGCTGCATCACTGTGCGATACAGTTGTGGCAGAGAAATGGGTCAGAGGTCATTCCACTGGACCATAAGAGTGCAAGAGGATCACTGGAGTGTCCCTCCTCCCACCACTTCTCCCCCCTCTGATATGATCTGTCAGGATCATTGTCTGAAAAGGGAGCTCAAAATTATTGAGGACCACTTCCATCCTACTCCCATCAGGGAAGAGATACAGGAGTATCACCACCTGCCTGAGGATCAACTTCTTCCCACAGACAGTGATAACGCTGAACAACCAAAGGAACTGCTCACACTAACTATCCAAGACCCTAATTTGTCCAAAACATTATTTATTTACTTGTATAGATAAAATACTTGCCCTGCATATGTATTGATTGTCTGTATGTGTGATATGTCTGGTTGTGTGCTTGTGTGTTTTGCATCGAGGACACAGTTTTGTCGGGCTGTACTTGTACAGTCAGATGACAATCACTTGACTTGAAAGGCCAGATATCATGGTCTTCTTCAAAAATGGTAACAAACAACAAGGTTCTGTGTAATTCTATATAATAATGCAGCTGAGCCCCAGAGTCAGAGAACATCATCCCAACCACTGCAACAATTCCAGCTATTCCATTCACCTGGACATGAAACATTGTCAAGAGGGAACAAAAATAAAATCAATCTGTTGGAGGAACTCCACGGCGCAGGCAGAATGGCATTGTTGAAATTTTGGGTCAGAACCGTTCATCAAAACTAAGGAGCTTGCTAATTCAATGGCTGTTTTTTAAAAAAAAGATTCATACCACAAACAAACTGACCTTTTTATGAGAAAAGAGTAATGTTCAATGCAGCAATCTAGAATGGACTCAAACACGCCCTCCAGAGACCAGGATTCAACATTATTATACAAAACTAAATTGCATTGACAATAATATGCACATAATCTAAAATCTAATTGCAATTAGGATTTGAACACCAGCTATCAATGACTAAATATACATACTCGTTTGCTTAACATAATGGAAGTAAATCTGGTGGAGGTTTATCTTACTAATGGTGCAGTCAAAGCAATCAGGCCTGTTGAAGCTTGATGAAGCAAACAACTTGAAGCATTAAAGCTTTGGTGACTAATTTTTAGCTGCATTGCATTCCAGCATGTTGTTTGCAGCAATCTTGTTCTTTCAAATTTCTACATAATCTGTACTGCAAACTGTTTGCGTCTTTCTAATGCTATATTACTGAAAATGGGTGGGCCACTCTATTCCGCTTGCTAGAAAACATCTGAGAATGGTGCTTGAGGGGGGCTGTGAAGATATGGCAGGTGTAGGGTTGTAAGATAGGGAGGAGTGTAGGGGCTCGAGGGGTGTTGCAAACACGGAGGGGCATAGGTAGCTGGATGGAACTAAGTGGGCAGGGACAGGTGTGGAGACTGGAGGAGGATACACAGATAGAGAAGGCAGCAGAAGGTGGAGTTGTTTACAGATAGGAAGGAGTAACAATATTACTAACATAATTGCATTCATTTTGGGTCACCACATTTCAGGAAAGATGTAGAGGCTTTGGAAAGGGTGCAGAGGAGATCTACCAGGATGTGGGCTGAATTAGAGAACATGCCTCATGAAGCAAGGCTGACAGAGGTAAAGAATTTCTCTTTGGGTGATGAAGGATGAGAGGTGACTTAATTGATGTACGTAAAGTTATGAGAGGCCTGGATAAGCTGGAGAGCCAGCACCTTTTTCCTGGGTTGACAATAGCAAAATTAGATGATATCTGTCTAAGGTGAGTGTAGATTTCTTTAGGGGAGATGTCAGAGGTATGTTTTTACTCATGGAGCAGTGGGTGCCTGGAATGTATTTCCAGGTGTGGTGGTGAAGATTCGTACAATGGGGACATTCAAAAGACTCTTAGATAGACATATGGATGCATGAAAAATACAGGTTAGGGAAAAATTAGATAGTTATGGAATAGATTTTCATAGGTTGGCATAAGATCATGGCGCGAAGGGTTTGCAGTATGATGTAATGTTCATGTTCTATGTAAGCAACAGGGTTTTTGGACTGAAGGAACTTAAAAGGGGGTGTGGAGGCTAGAGGTATTTACAGAGATAGGGAGGCAATTAGGGGCAGGAGGGGATTGCAGGGATGTGGAGGTGTGTAGATCCTATCAGATATTTTAATGATTATGCCATTACTGTACTAGGGTCAACTATTTTTAACTCCATATCTGTGCTCAACAGCCAAAACTTTAATGCCAAAATCTGAAAATTGGAGGCCATCCAATTCTCTTGTGCCTATGCCTTCATTTATACTGAGTCCCAATCAATCATTACCCATGCCTCCAGAGATCCAGATTGGCAACTGATTAATTAAAATGGTCACTTTACATTTCTCATGTTGTTCTGGCATGGTGACTCTGTTCCCTATCCATAATCTCCTCTCAGCACCACAACTTTCTGACACCCAGCTCTGGAACCATGATCATCCCATTTTAACTGTTCCACCCATGATGGTTTAAGCTCTGGAGTGATCTTCTCAACCATTTCTCCAATTCTATGCTTTTCAAAGGCTATTCCTTTAGGCTTGTAGTCATCAATCCAATGGCCTTGGGAGGTTTTTCCATTTTAAAGGTGAAAAATAAATAAAGGATGATGCATCAGAAATGGAAGACCCAGAAGAATCTAGCCATCTCCAAATTGGTTGGCCTCTTCTGTTCCTTGGACCAGGAAAGAAAAACATAGTTGCCATTTTGATAAAGAGTTTCAGCTCATTCCTTTTCTCTCACTGATGCCACTTGGCTCCTTGAGTTCCTCCAGCAGATGGTGTTGAGCTTCAGATGCCAACATTTGCATTCTTCTGGACTTAAATAGGGAAGACTGCAGATGCTGGGTTGTAGTGCAATATACAAAAGTGATCGAGAACCACTGCAGGTCATGCAGTTCCTACAGGAAGTAAAGGGTAGCCAAACGTTTTGGAACCGAGCCCTTAATCAAGGTACCTTCTTCCTGATGGTTGGGGATTTGTTCGATTTCCCGAAACAGCAGGTGGAACAGACAGAGACAGCGGAGGGGAGGTTGGTTTGCCCGATGCTCTGAGCAGCATTTATAATTATCTGTAGTCCATTGCCATCTTGGGCAGACCAGTTTGCAAACCAGGTAGCAATGGCTCCAGGCAGGATAATTTCTGCAGTGCGACTGTAACACTGGCAAGTGGCAATTGTGGCATGTCAAATTTCCTTTGGCTTCTTAGAAAGACGAATAGTTTTCTTGCTCTTGGGAACTTGCACTGCATGTCGGATTTGACAACAGCCAGCTACTCAGAAGAACAGTTCCAGTGGTTTAATTTGATTGAAGGCACATTGAAGGGATGGTTATTGCTGATTCTCAGTTATTGAGTGGAACTGGAACATGGAAAGATCAGGTGTCCCTTATCCCACTCTTGCTTATTGCTAAATGTATAGAAATGTCAGAACAGAAGATCATTCAGTCCCTTGATCCCGTTTTGATCTCAGTTCCATTTACCAAGGCTCCAAAGCCCTTAATACTCTCACTGATCTGCTACCTTATCAGCACATCGGCTGATCCTGAAGTGAGATTTGAGACTTCATGTGATCCAGAGTAAGAATATCTTCCACTCATGAAGCTCCTCATTGAGAGAACAAGATGGTTTCAATCCATTCTCCTCATCTCATTCTTTAATGTCCGGGATTCAAAGGGTCACCAGATCTCCATCCTCTGTTGAATTCCATCTCTGCTCTTTGCTGTTTAATGTCTGCACAAAGGTTTTACTGACAAATGCCACGCCTATGAAGCAGTCAACATGTGGCTCACTGTAAACTCAGAGAATTTTTCTGAAAGGAAATCAAAAACCCTTGCCCCAGTGTTTCTTTTCTGTCATCTATCTGCTTAACTACTGATGATCCTCACTGTAGGGATAGAGTCAGAAGTGGTCATATAGGAAAACAGTATGCTAAGTTAAACAGGAAAGTGTGCAGAGGCTCTCTGATGGTGACAGTCTGCAATTGTAGTGCAATACACAAAGGTTATTAGGGCAGATTTAGTTCTGATGTTCAGCATGGGTGAGTTGGCTGAAGGGCCTGTTTACATGCTCTACAACTCTATGACACTATTTTTAAAATAGATGTTCATGAGGCAACAGCGTAGACGGTTTTAACCTATAGTTTTAACTCTTGTTTCTCTTTCCACACGGATCCATTTTCCACAGTGTTTACGTTTTTAGTGGCGGACTCTTAGCCCTCCCCACCCCAACCCACCCCGGTCCAGCGGTGCCATCACCGCCACTCCTGCCCGTCCAGTGTCGCCACCACCCCAAGGATTCCATGCCTGGGGGTCGATGAGGTATCAAGGATTCCACAAAGGGGTTGATGGTCTAAATAGTTTCTCTGTTCTACACCTTTGCTACCCTTGGACAGAGAATGGCATTAAAATCATAACCCATGCCAAGACCACTTTGGCCTTGAATAGGATTCATAATTGGATTCGATAATGAGTTTATTGACATACACATTGTACAATGTATATTTGCACTGCAGTTCTTACTTGCTGCAGTTGAACATGTGCTTTGCTTAAAAAAAAAGCACAAGACAAATAAAAATGAAATACAGGTAGTATATTTATTTGAATTAAAAAGAGGTAATAAATACAAATAGATAATAAATATTTACAGTTATCCTAGTGCAAAAATATTAGCCACATAAGTGAATTTTCCTGGTTTTGACTTGGGAACATTGTCTAAATGTTTATTAATCAAACAACAAAAATATAGACACCAATTGTGGCTTTACGGGAAGCTCGCAAGCTTCAAAACAAAGAATACTGAAGTATTCAGTGGATCAGGCCACAGTAGGGAATGGATATTTCGTCCGATAACCCATTGCTAGAAATGGAAATGAAGGAAACTGTCAATTCGTCGGATGTAGAGATATGCAGAGGTCAGAAGAAATTTCCAGCGTTTGTTACCTTTTCTTTTTCATGGTCAGACTTTGGGCTATTTTGCCAATCACAGACTTGAAGAGTCAGAAAATTTTAGGGAGGGAATTCAGAAGCTGTTCTATGTGATATGATTTCCACTAACAGGAGCAGCTTCCATTTCTAAATCCTCTCTAAACCTGTCATGATCCTGTACGCATCTTACAAATCTCCTCTCAATCTTATTTTTTTTGATGAGAACGTTTCTTCCAATCTAACATTGTCGTTCAAATCTTCCACCCCTGAAAAATTCCAGTATACTTAGAAGATAAGGGTGGCAGGTGACTGGGAATGCTGCCACTTCTGGTATTCTCTAAGTCCCTCACCATTCTGACTGAGAGATACATTACCGTTCCTTCATTGTAACTGGACCTAAGTCCTGGAACCTTCTACTCAGTTGTAAATGGGGGAGCCAATGTGGGTCGGCCACGAACAAGAGCTGGAGTCGTCCAGATAAATGCTGGAATCTAGACTAAAAGAAAACAAACTCAGCGATTTGAACATCATCAATGGGAGAAAAATTATCATGAATGATTTGGTTCAGAACGTGTCCAGAGATAATTCTTCTTCTCTCACTGATGCTGCTCAATCTGCTGAGTTTGTCCAGGAGATTGTTTTCATCTCAGACCTTCGTAGGATAAGCAAAGAGAGGAATGAGGCCTCTCAAGGAAGTTTAAATTACAGTACTAAGGGTGGGATCTATTGTCACATCATGGTCATTGCACTTTAACACACAGGAACGGGCCTTCCACCCATCTTGTCATTGCTGACTAAGTTGGGAACTGAGCTATTCCTATTTGCCTGCTTGTGGCCAATATTTCGCGAGACGCTTCCTATCCATGTACTGCTCCTTATGTCTTATAATTGTAGACAGCTTGTTCCACATGCCCTTCACCCTCTGTGTGAAGAATTTTGAGATTCCCCAGCCCAGGTTAAAGGCTGAGACTATTTATCTTAACCTGTGGCCCTTGCAATTATATAAACCTCTATAATGTCTTCCCCACTGCCTTTCATGCTGCAGGAAGAAAAAAATCCCCATCTTAACATAACATAACATAACAATTACAGCACGGAAACAGGCCATTAGGCCCTTCTAGTCCGCACCGAACCAAACACCCCTTTCTAGTCCCACCTCCCTGCACAATGCCCATAACCCTCCATCTTCTTCTCATCAATATACCTGTCCAACCTTTTCTTAAATAATACAATTGACTCCGCCGCCACTATTTCTCCCGGAAGCTCATTCCACACGGCTACCACTCTCTGAGTAAAGAAGTTCCCCCTCATGTTACCTCTAAACCTCTGCCCCTTAATTCTTAACTCATGTCCTCTTGTTTTAATCTTTCCTCCTCTTAACGGAAATAGTCTATCCACATCCACTCTGTCTATCCCTTTCATAATCTTAAATACTTCTATCAAATCCCCTCTCAACCTTCTACGCTCCAAAGAATAAAGACCTAATCTGTCCAATCTCTCCCTATACTCTAGATGCTTAAACCCAGGTAACATTCTGGTAAACCTTCTCTGCACTCTCTCCACTCTGTTTATATCCTTCCTATAATTAGGCGACCAGAACTGCACACAGAACCAGTCTTAGTGAAATTCCCGTGAATGTTTTCTGCATCCTTTCCAGGTGAATGGCCTTTTTTCCAAAATTGCCCCAAACCGCACGGAATGAGTGTCGGGAAATGCTCACTGGTGCTGTGCCAGGTCCACTTCCTATGAGAGTTTATTGACAGAACAATGTAGAGAAGCACTAAAATGCTGACTTGCTGCAAGCACACAGGTAAATGCGATTCATCAAATACAATAATATAAATTATATTACCACACGGTACCAAGAAAAGGAAATACAAAAGAATACATAAATAAATCGTCACTGTTCCTCTTAGAGCAAGAAAGCCTGGTGCAGTTTATGGAGTACAGACAGATCTTTCAGTGGTCTTGGAAGAGTTTAGGGTTAGTGATGGGGAGGTTCTGGATGGTGCAAAAGTCTGATCGCTGTTGGAGAGAGAGATAAAAAGACACTGTTCCTGAATCTAGGGGTGTTAATCATAAAACTTCTCTATCGTCTGCTTGAAGGTAGCAGTGAGAAGAGGTTGTGAGGCGATCCATTTCATGTCAGCTGCCTTCTTGACGTAACGTCTGGCGTGCATGCCTTAATGATGGGGAAAATATTTTCCTTTATTATTTGAAGAAGGCGATCCCCTTTAATCTGTGTTGCCCAACATTCCTCCATCAATCAAGGCCAGCAGAAAGGAATTTGTTAAATTCATATTTTAAAAAAGGGGAAGCTGCCACCTTTACTGAGATTTTTAGCCTCAGCTGCCACCTGAAAGAATTTTGCAAAACAACTCGATTGCATCAATTCATAGCCAGAAACCCAACAAAGGTTAAAAAAAAATGCAACGCTGTCAGCTCCTGTCAAGTTGACGTTGGAATTTTCAGGCCACGTAGGACAAAGCTGTCAGCTCTACCACCTGAAACTTGTGTCTTCTGTGATTGCACTGTGCCCCATTCACTGACCGCACAACAGCAAATCCAATTCCTGGTGAATCTTTTGTTTCAATTCTTGGTGCTTGAAATATTTGTTGATGTGTTTTGCTTCTCTGTTTAAATCAGTGGTTCTCAACTTTTTTGTCCACACATACCACCTTAAGTAATCCCTTACTGACCACAGAGCACCTATGACAGCCTATATCATGGGTGCTCTGTGATTAGTAAGGGATTACTTAAGGTGGTATGTGTGGGGGGGAAAAAAGGTTGAGAACCACTGATTTAAATGTTCATGGCTTCCTTCAAATCTCCCTTCAAATCCTCTTTACAGCAGACACGCTAAACAGATCAACCACTTTCACCTGAGCTGTCTCCGCAGACTCCTCCACATCAGGTGGCAGGACAAAGTGCCCGACATGGAAATCCTGGAACGAGCTGGGCTCTGCAGCGTCTACACCCTCCTGCCAGAATGCCAGACAGCCGATTGTCTAAGCAGCTGCTTTATGGAGAACTAAGTCAGGGCAAGCGCTCAGTTAGGGGGGGGGTGCAGAAGAAAAGTTACAAAGACTGCCTCAAAGCATCCCTCAAAGGCCTGGGTGTCGACATCTACACGTGGGAGACCCTTGCCCTCCATCGTCCAACTTTACGCAGTAAGATCACCACAGGTGATCATCAAGATGCATCATCGAGGCGCAACGAAAGCGTGCGGTGCGCAAGGCCCGAGCAGAATCCACTACCACGACAGCACCCACCCACTTGTGTCCCACATGTGCGCAAGCTTTCAGGGCCTGGATTGGCCTCACCAGTCACCTCTGGACCCACAGTCACCAATCTCCCATTTGACTTTGAAGCCATAGTCATCTTTTTTAAAAAATATTTTAATTACATGGTCATTTTCGACTACGAAAGACAAACAACAACAACAACTCCAAAGTCAATTTAACGATATAACAATTACCGCACAGAAACAGCCCATCATGACCCTTCTTGTCCGTGCCGAAATACTACTCTCCTAGTCCCACTGTCCTGCATTCTGCCCATAACCCTCCATACCTTTATATCCATCTACCCATCCTAATTTTTCTTAAAAGATAATATCGTACCTTCCTCCACTACCTTCCTCGGAAGCTCATTCCACACAGACACCGCTCTTTGAGTAAAGAAGCTTTCCCTTGTGTTGAACTTAAACTTTTGCCCCCTAACTCTCAGCTCATATTCTCTTGTTTGAATCTCCCCTATCATCAATGGAAAAAGTCTATTCACATCTACTTTATTTATCCCGCCCTCAAAATTTTAAAGACCTCTATCAAATCCCCACCCCCCCTCCCCCCAGCCTTCTTTGCTCCAAGGAATAAAGACCTAATTTCCCAACTTTGTTAACAAAATCCATCTTTCCCTGGAAACTATGTGGTAAGCTTACATGGACAAGAGCAGTAGGCTCTAAGCAACATCACTACCTCTTAGATCTCCTCTAAGTCACACAGCGTTCTGTGAATTATGTCGCCTTTCTGTCCCTATTGCTGCATCTAAACCCTGGAATGTACCAACCAACAGCAGGTAGAGGGGACTGGCACATGGAATGTCGAGGAGGAAACTCAACAGCACCCTGCTTATGAAATACATCTATGTCACCTACACTGAATGACTGAACCCCCAGTATGTTTCGAAAAGTGGGAGGAAACCGGAGCCCTGGGGAAAACCTACGCAGACACCGGGAGAGCATACCCACCCCTTACAGACAGTGCGAGCATACCCACCCCTTACAGACAGTGCGAACATACCCACCCCTTACAGACAGTGCGAGCATACCCACCCCTGACAGACAGTGCGAGCATACCCACCCCTGACAGACAGTGCGAGCATACCCACCCCTTACAGACAGTGCGAACATACCCACCCCTTACAGACAGTGCGAGCATACCCACCCCTTACAGACAGTGCGAGCATACCCACCCCTGACAGACAGTGCGAGCATACCCACCCCTGACAGACAGTGCGAGCATACCCACCCCTGACAGACAGTGCGAGCATACCCACCCCTGACAGACAGTGCGAGCATACCCACCCTTGACAGACAGTGCGAGCATACCCACCCCTTACAGACAGTGCGAGCATACCCACCCCTGACAGACAGTGCGAGCATACCCACCCCTTACAGACAGTGCGAGCATACCCACCCCTGACAGACAGTGCGAGCATACCCACCCTTTACAGACAGTGCGAGCATACCCACCCCTGACAGACAGTGCGAACATACCCACCCCTGACAGACAGTGCGAGCATACCCACCCCTGACAGACAGTGCGAGCATACCCACCCCTGACAGACAGTGCGAGCATACCCACCCCTTACAGACAGTGCGAGCATACCCACCCCTTACAGACAGTGCGAGCATACCCACCCCTTACAGACAGTGCGAGCATACCCACCCCTTACAGACAGTGCGAGCATACCCACCCCTTACAGACAGTGCAGAATTCAAACCCCAGTCCCGATCGCTGGTGCTGTAATAGCATTTCGCTAACCGCTACCATCCGTGAATGAATGAAAATGAAAACCTTGTCCACCTAACAGTGGTGACTGTACATGTAAATGATTCCTTCTGTTGGATACCTCTGTCAGAGGGTAGGACTGAGGCTGAAAAATAGGTTGTACAATGAAGCCACGAAAATGCCATTTTCAAAGGATATTCTAAAAATCTGAGACGGGGTGAGAACATATTATTTCGATTTAAATGAACTTGTTATTGTTTTGTACAGAGACACAGTATGAAGCTTTGTTTTGCACGCCTTTCAAAGCTAACATTTTTCTTGAGTAGAGGAAGAGTATCTCCCAATATTTATAAATATCACTCTCACAAACACACACACACTCATATATCACTATGGCACCATTAATGAAGATTAATGCTGTGTAAAAAGACATGCATTTATTTCTCATCTCAATAGGAGTTTTCAAAACTGAAAATTTAGTTTTTTGATCAATACCAGCCCTGGGCAGACAACAATCACAACTTCCTTGCTCAAGTCTCCTATTGATTTCAACATGCTTTGATCTTGACATCTTTTTAAAGGGGCCGCACAATCTCAGCTCTTTGTGCACTTTTGAGAGACATCAGTATTTTTTGGAAAGCCGCCCTTTCTTGCCCCTCCCAGTCTGTTCCTGAGAAGGGGTGTTGACCGACCTTCCTGTTCCTGAACATATGATGACAGAGCTGCTCGGCAAGCATTTGGACCCAACCACAGGAAGGAGACAACATTATTCTCCCATTTCAAACTGTACTGTCTTGAAGGGGGGACTGGCCTTTGGGTTGACAGATGACAGAATGGTCTCTTAATAGCGAAAGGGAATGCTGGTGCATTTCAGGTTGGTGAACAACACGCCAATCAATCTAGCTGCTTTCTACTAGATGGTGTCAAGTCACTTGGGTGCATTTGAAGCTGCAATCTTCCAGGTAAACAGAGAGTGTTCCATCGCACATTTCAAAGTGAAAGGCTTTGAGGTTGGGTAGTTGACCGTGGCTTTATGATAACTTATAATTCTAAGGAATTATTTCATTCCTGAACTTTCTATAATCTGGTAAAAGGATCCACATCTTTCTCAACTTCCCCTGATGAATATTTCCTCCCATTTCCCGCTATCACCTTCTCCAGTCTCTCTCCATTTTTTCTGTAGAGTGGAAGCAGGCACAGAAGTTGATACCCTGTGCAGTATTTACTCAGCATCCATGGATTGAACAAAGAAGCCTTGTCTATTGGGCTATCATTCACAAAGGGTAAGTTACACAGCCATACAATGACTTGGAGATTGATTTATACTCAACTTCCTACAGGCACTAATGTTAGAACTGCATTAAACCTTCATGCTATTGAATCCTTGCATGTTACTGTTGGTGACAGGTTGCCAAATCTGTCAAGTGGTCAAATTTTGATGCATTAATAAATGGCAGAGGTCTTGTTTTCAAGGGGCAGTGTAGAATGGAGTTGCTCGACAAAACACAAACTGCTTTCAAGTATCAAAAATACAGAGTTCTCTGTACTTTGCAAATGCCTCAGACTGGTTGACAGCTCTTAAAGCTCAATGTTTTTCTTTCAGGATGTATTTATCTCACAAATCAAACTTTTCCTCCCCTGTTTTACAAAGTTTGACAGATTCAATGCCTATTCTTTGGAAAGACAATTAAAAATGTATGAATACATGAAGTTGAAGGTAATCTACTTGATACAGTGAAAAGCTTTGTTTGCTGTTCAGACAAGTCAACCCATACTTAAGTACACCAGGTGCTGCAAAGGGTGTAGTGTTACAATACATCAAAAGTTCAGGATATAATGTAACTTTAAAAAAAAAGTGCAGGTATAGAGGGAAGTACAGTTTAACAGTGCAGGGGCATTACCCTTCAGCAATGAGAGGTCCATTTAAGAGTCGATAACAACAGAAAATATATTGTCTTTGATTCGGTTTTGAAGCTCATATATCTTCTTCTGATGAAGAATGGGGAAAATGGGGAGTAGAAGACAGTATTATCTGAGTAGAATGGGTGTCATATTTGACACATAATAGAGCTAAAAATGCCAAGTTGTCTTCACAGGAGGTGGTGGAAATCTACCTCCTTGACCCACCACAGTGGAAAGAAAGTCAATGAGTCATCAAGCAAATTAGACAGGCAGGCAAATGAGAGACTTAGGCTCACCGAGGTACAGCACAATAACATACCCTTATGGTCCACGAGCCTATGTCATCCAATCCCACCCAAGAGACCAATGAACCTACTCGCACCATATGTCTTTAGAATGGTGGGGGGGGGGGGGTAACCGGAGCACCCGAAGGAAACCCACACGGGCATTGGGAGAATGTACAAGCTCCTTACAGAAGATGGCAGATTTGACACCAGGGTGCTGGTACTATAATGGTGATGTGCCTTCTGGCACGATAACTGTGTCTTCCTTAAGCTAACCATTATCGTCTGTAATGCTGGAGGTTACGGAAGGGAATGGTCACTGTTGAAAATAAAGGTTAACAACATCTTGTGTCCATGGAATAAAGCACTTCAACCAATCACTTGGTAGCTCAAAGGTTTAAAATACACAATATCTTTGAAAAACACATTTGACTCATTTAATTCTTTTCTATGGGATAATATTACCATATGATCAGTAGCAAGGATTTGTCTCCCATTCTTGTAATGCTCAAAAACAGTCCTGATCCCAAAAAACGGAGTAAAAAAAAAAACAAACCCTCCTATCCTCTGGATTCTTTACCTTCGCTTTTTAAAAATCTTTGGCTCATGATACTTGATTTGCTCACAAGAGGAGATTCATGATCAACACTTCACAACTTGAAATTGCTGAACAGGTTCACCACTGAACACAAGTGAAACAGGAAAATCTGCAGACGCTGTGATTGTAGTAAATATATTTATGAACATCTTCAACATTTCACTCCAGCAGACCTTCATATCCACTTGTTTCAACCAGGTGTCAATCATACCTCGGTGTCAATCATGCCCAAGGGTGTGGTAACCTGCCTAAATGACTATCGACCAGAGGCACTTAAATCATCAGTGATTAGATATTTTGAAAGGCTGGTGTTGAAGTAGATCAGCTCCTATCTGAGCGGCAACATGAATACATTCCAGATTGCCTAATGTAGCATCAAGTCTATGGCAAATGCCATATCACTAGCTCTACACAAAGCTCTGGAACACCTGAACTCTAAAGATGCATTCATCAGGATGCTCTTTATCAACTAAATTTTGGCATTTAACACCATCCTCCCTTCAAATCTGATCAGCAAACTTCAAGACCTTGGAGTTAACACCCAACTGCGTAATTGGATCCTTGATTTCCTCACCTTCAGACCACAATCAGTGAAAATTCGTAAGACTATCTCTTCCACAATCTCCATCAATAAAGGAACACCACAGGACTGTGTTCTTAGAACCATAGAACCATAAAACATTACAGGATGGAAACAGGCCCCTTGGCCCTTCTAATCTGTGCTGAACCATTTTTTTTGCCGAGTCCCACTGACTTGCACCCAGTCCATAGCCCTCTCCCATCCATGTACCTGTCCAAATTTTCTATATCAAAGGATCTTTCTTGGACCCAACACACCAATGGCATTGAGCACATCGATACCCCTACTTCCTCAGGAATTTACGGAGATTTGGTATGACACCAGGAACCCTGGCAAATTTCCACAGAAGTGTGGTGGAAAGTGCGCTGACTGGCTGCATAAAACTCTCCAAAATGTAGTGGACATAGCCCATAACATCACAGCCAAAACCCTCCCCACCATCGAGAACATCTTCAGGGACTGTCAGAGAACAACAGCAATCCTCCCAGCACACACTCTGTTCTAGCTGCTGCCATCAGGAAAGAGGTGTCGGTGCCACAAGACTCGCACCACCAGGTTCAGGAACAGCTGCTCCCCCTCCACCATCAGACTCCTCAACGACAAACTCAATCAGGGACTCATTTAAGGACTCTTGTGTTCTTTATTAACTGTTTTATTCTCTCTATATTGCACATTCTATGTTGTTTACATTCGCTATCAGTTTACAGTTCTTTATTCTTTCTTTTCTTCTTTGGCTTGGCTTCGCGGACGAAGATTTATGGAGGGGGTAAAAAGTCCACGTCAGCTGCAGGCTCGTTTGTGGCTGACAAGTCCGATGCGGGACAGGCAGACATGGTTGCAGCGGCTGCAGGGGAAAAATGGTGGGTTGGGGTTGGGTGTTGGGTTTTTCCTCCTTTGCCTTTTGTCAGTGAGGTGGGCTCTGCGGTTTACATGTACATGCTGTGTACAATTTTTTTTGCACTAACAATAAATGGTAATTCTACCATGCCCGCAGGGTTGTATGCAATGTCATGTATGTACTCTGGCAAAAAATCTGAAATACACAGATGTCCCGCAGCATGCATAGGAGGCAAAGATCTATAACAATTACTTCAGGCCTAACCACTTACCTTGACGAGGAGCTCAGGTCCAAAACACTAGTTATACATCTTTGCCTCCTATCGAAGCTACGAGACCTGCTCAGTTCCTCCAGACCCTTTGTGTGTTTACCACTGAACTGAACCCACATGAGAAAGTTGCATATTTTCACCAAGTTTCCACCAATTCTATTTTATTTTGACCTTTGGAATTTGCATAACTTTGATCTCTCTCCTGAATAATTTCTTTTTATCTAACAAGGACTTTCAAGCCGATTATGATCCGTTAATAATTGATTTTATTTGCCCGTTCTCCACTGCCATCTCCTGCCATGAAGCTGACGTTTACTTTCACAAGTTATATTTGCTATTCGTAGCACCTTGACAAAGTGATTCTCTGTGACTTCTTACCAGTTCCTCCCACTGACTCTTCCTGCCTTCACTCCTCTCCTCCCACATTTTTATCCAGGTGCCTGTCTGGTTTTGCTCATACCTTGGCGAAGGGCCCACACCTGAAATATTGGTTAGCCTTTACATCCCTTGGATGCTACGTGACCTGCTGAGTTTCTCCAGCACGCTTGTGCATTGAAAGTTACCACTGTTTTCCAGAGGACCTTGATAAATTAAGATATTCCTGGTTCTCTCTCTCCCCAGGACAGCATGTGCTAACGAGAAAGAGGACCATGGATGAGATTTCTGTCATCATGGTTCACTGTAATGTAGTTTACATTCTGGATAATTCTGCGGTTCCAAATTTCTTAATTTAACCTGTCATTATCCCCTTTCCATTGTACAATAGCAAACCAGATACACAGACGACTGCACTGCTACTTTCTGTGCTGGGACCTCAAGCTGTAGAGGTCTTCAACATGTTTAATTTTTGCGAGGCAGATGACCAGGGCAAGTTCAACAAGATTATCAAGATGGTTGATGGACACTGCTCACCAAAGAAAAATGAAACATGCAAGAGGTGCATGTTTTGCTCACACACACAGCTTCAGACAGAGAGCTTTGAAACTTTAATGGACTCGAAATTGAAAGCAAGAACATGCACTTTTGGATTGCTGCAAAATTCAATGATCTGTGATCAAATTGTGTTCGGATCTATTGACAAGAAAGTGAGAGAGAGGTTTCTATGAGAGACGGAGATTACCTTAGCTGAAGCTGAGAAAATAGGCCAAGCCAGTGAATTAGCTCTGCAGCCTGCAAAAATGTTCAGGGAGAGTGCAAGGGCCAGTGAAAACATAGGCATAGCCGTAGCCACAGTGTCTGGACACCACATAAACAGAGAACAAGCCATAGGAAACAACAAAAATATGGAGAGGTAATCAATTGTAAATGATGTGGCACTCAACGTGCACCAAAACAATGCTCAGGCTATGGAAAAGTCAAGTGCAAAGGGTTGAATCACTATGCAAAGCAATGTTTTTCCAAAGGGAAACAAAAGAGAAGTGAAAGTGTGCACTCTATACAAGAAACTTTCCTCAGTTATGGGCATGGTAGCGCAGGAAGGTTTCAATCCAACAGACACTGGACTGCCAGGCGTGAACAGAGTTGTGCAGGACAAGTGGACACTGCCATTGCATGCAAATAGAGCAGATATTCCTTTCAAGCTGGGCATAGGGGCAAAGGCCAATTTTATCTGTGAGCATAACTTCAGGGCAATTAAGATAAAGCCATCCATCCATCCAAATTCTGTTCAGCTCAAGGCCTACATTGACACGAAAGGCACATGTAGACACAAAGTGAAGGTTAAAGGTATTGAACATCTTCTCATGTTTGTAGTAATCCCAGATAGACATGATTCACTGTTTGGTGTTAAAGCATATGAAAATCAGGCCTAGTCAAGAAGGTGAACTGCATTAACAGCGCCAATGCACAGAATAGTGTAAAGGAAATACTAGATCAATTTCCAAACATCTTCAAGGGGTTTGGTGTTCTACCATTCACCTATAAGATACAGATAAAAGAGGACGCATAGCCAGTATTGCATGCCCCAAAGTGGTTTCCAGAACTACTCAAGCTCAAGCAGGAACTCAACTGAATGATGTCACTAGGGGTGATAAAGAAAGTGGAGGATCCCACAGAATGGATGAATTCAATGGTGTGTGTCAAAAAGAAGAATGGTGACCTACAGTGTGCATAGATCCAAAAGCCTTGAATGCCAATATAAAGAGAAAACATTATCACATTCCAACCAGGGATGAAGTTACAAGTGTGATGGGCGGTGCAAAGTTTTTCACCAAATTGAATGCATCACAGGTCTTCTGGCAAATAAAACTGCATGAAGATAGAACAAAATACTATACATTCAACACATCCCTGTTTTCCCTGATATCCCTGTTTAAGGATTCCTTTTGGGATTTCCTCAGCTCCTGAAGTGCTCCACAGAACAATGAAGCACATCATAGAAGGTATAAATGGGGAACGCGTGAACATGAATGACATGATCCTATGAGAATCCAAACAGGAGTAAAACAGCAAGAGGCTCATCAAAATGCTACAATGCATCCAGAAGTGTAGATTAAAGCTAAACAGAGCAAAATGTTAGTTTGGTGTGAAGCAAATTACCTTTCTGGGAGATAAATTATCGGAGGCAGATGTGGAGCCAGACAAGAGCAGGGTGAAAGCAATTATAGAGATGCCCAGGCCCATTGACAAAAAGGATATATTGATCAGTTTCATTGGTAAATTCATACCAAACCCATCTCCAAATCAATGTGCTAGAGGAAGGTGATACATGACAAATATGAATTCAAGTGAATAGCCAAGTACGAGGGAGAATGGGGATGTCTGAAGACCATGTTTTTGACTTTCTTCTAGAAGGATAAAAATATCTACAGACACTTCAAAAGATGGAATATGTGGCGTACTACTTTCACTCTGGAAGAAGATTTGAGGCTGGTTGCATACGTATCAAGGACGATAACCACATCTGAATGTTGATATGCACAGATAGAGGAAGAGTACATACTTCTGGTCTATGGATTCGAGAAATTCCACAACTATGTGTATGGTCCACCAACATTCATGGCAGAGACAGACCACAAGCCATTAATGGCCATAATCAAGAAAAACCTGATGATGAAGCTGCAATGCTATGACATTGAAGTGTACATACCTGGGAAACTTGTGCTGGTCGACATGTTGTCTAGGGCAACGACGTACAGGGAAGCACACAATAAGTGTTCCTTGAAGACAGATGTGAATCTCCATGTAAACTTGATCACTGAATCGCTTCCCATATCTGACATCCAAGCAGATTACAGTTGAAACAGAAAAGGACATAGTTCTACAAAAGGTCATCAAGAATCTGAATGAAGGTTAGCCTAGAGGTGAATGTCAGCCATACTACAACATCAGAGCAGAGCTGAGTGTTGTCAATGGGCTTCTACTCAGACAGAGCAGAATTATCATTCCTCAATCACTGGGACAAGATATGCTGAAAAGTAATACATTCTGACAGACAGAATGGTCTCAAGCTGAGAGACCTGTCTAAAACATCACGCAAAGCCCATGATCATAACTAACTTACCAGAGGAGACATGGCAGAAAGTTGGGACTGATCTGTTCCATGTGAATGGAAAGAATTACCTGCTGGTTATTGACCATCTATCGAACGATCCTGATATGGCAATGCTTCCCAAAATGTCTGCTGCCTATGTTATCAGATACATGAAATCGATCTTTGCAGGACATGGATTCCTCACATCATCTACAATGAGCTATGCTACAGTTGTAAAGAATTCCAGAACTTTGTAGAAGAGTATGTATGATTTTTGACATGTGACTTCAAGTCCTCTGCATCCCCAGTCAAATGGTAAAAAAGAGAAAGGAGAGGCTCAGATCCTATTTAGCTCTGTTGAGTTACCAAGCTTCACCACTTGAACATGGCATGTCACCTGCTGAGCCCCTTAATTTTTAAAAAAATTTAGACATTCAGGCCATTTCGCGACCCATGAGTCTGAGCCACCCAATTTACATGCAACTAACCTATATCCCCTATACTTTTTAAATGGTGGAGGAAACCGGAGCCCCCAGGGAAAACCCACGCAGACACGGGAAGAATGTACAAACTCTTTACAGGCAGCATGGGGATCGATCCCTGGTCCTGTTCACTGGCGCTGCAAAGATGTTGCGCTAACCACTACGCCAACTCCTCTGCAGTCGCAAACAAGAACAGAGGTGTCAAACAGAAACCAAAGAGCCTGCAAAGGAGACAAAAAGCAAACTATGACATATTAGCAAGAGGTTTAGGGCCACTGGGACAACATGACACAGTGAGACTCAAAGATTCTAACACCTGAGAAAAGAAGGTCATTATTCTGGAGAAAGTAAATCCAAGATCCTACACTGTCAGAACAGTAAAAGGTCAAATACTGAGGAGTAATCAAAAGAGCCTGGTGAAAACACAAGTGGCAAGAACAGACAAATGAAGAATATCCAGCCTGCACAACAACAGAGGAAACACCAGCAGTGCCAGACAGTAGTGGACCAGCAGAGCCGACACATGCACCTGTGCTGAGAAGATCCACACACTTTATCAAAGCATCTCACTGGCTGAATCTCTAAAAGAAAAAAGAACTGCACACATAAAAAGTTTTCATTGTTGATGTTTGTGTTTAACTTTAAATTAAAATGAATACTGTTATTCCATATAATGTTGCTAGATTGAACATTTTAAGGAAAGGGGATGTGGTGATTGTGATCCTCCTGACCACCAGAGGACATTGGAGATGGAATGTCCTACCTTGAGTTAGATGCACAAAATGGATGTGTCTCATGAGGTCATACGGTGATAATAAAATATAATAAAAAAGAGCCCAAATGTATTTATTACAATAGAAACATCATAATAGAGTTAGTAGTTTAATTAGCCACATGGGTGGTGTGGGTTTATTGGCCTGAACTGCCTGTTACTGTGCTCTATCTCCATCTGTCTCTCTTTCTACACACTCTCACACACACACACACACACACACACACACACACACACTCACACACACACACTCACACTCACACACACACACACACACCCACCATGATGACTCTTAAATCTCCACATACTATCCTAACCTTAACCTTAAACTGCTCCATAAAACAATTTATGGAGCGGAAACAGGCCATGTTGGCCCTTCGCGTCCGCACCGGTTCACTGATTTTGTGTGCCCTCTTCAGGCTTTGGTGATTTTAAGTGTAGTATCTTTGAGAATGTTAACATCTATCCATAGGTTCTCTGTACTTTGTATGTGAAATCTCTCATATTAAAACGTTCAAAAACGTTGGCTGTGTGGGAGAAGCCAGTGAGTGGCCGTGGACAATAGCTTCTCAGACTGGAGGCCTGTGACTTGTGGTGTGCTGCAGGGATCGGTGCTGGGAAAGACCACCAAATGCTCTGTCTGCGCCACTAAAGCATTACATTTTTTCTTGCTCCAACTGCAGTTGTGAGTATTTATTTGTCTATTCATTTATGTTTATGTTCTGTTTTCCTGTCACATTGTGGATTGTGATGATGTATTTTATACTGTTGTAGTTGGTGTATCTTGTATAGCTGCACCAAGTAGGAATTGTTCATCTGTACATTGTACTGTATATGACAATAAACTCTCAGTATCATCATGGCATCCTGTTTCAGTTTAGAAAAATAACTGAAATAACACATTGCAGACAAGTACAGAGGACTGAAAGGTGGAACTATCTTCATCTTAAACGTTTTATTCTCCCCAGATTCTCCTGAACTTTGCCCTTCCCCCACCAGATGATATCTATTAACTGCATACTGTGGGTCATTTGCAGTGGCTAACTTTGCACATTTTTGGCTTGAGGAAGAAAATCAGAAGCACATGGAGGAAAATGGCATGGAGAACATGCAAACTTCACACAGTCAGGATTGAACCCAGGGTGCTGGACCAGAGGTACTTGGTGTGAGCTTTAGCTTCAATGATACAGGGGAGACAATTGCCAACCATTCCTGAGCTAACAGAGACATTCCAGTGACTAGGAAGAAATTTTTACTTTGTGTCTCATAGTGGTGTGGCTGAGAGCAATGATTTCTTATTTGGAATGTAATTTTCAAGCTGACAGAACCTGCTGTAATGGGTGACTTGGCATTGGTGTGGATTAGATACTGATCTTTCACCTTGGGGAGCTGGCTTCAATTTCTGCCCAGACTGGTGGAATGACAGTCTTCACTGTTCTGGCCTGTTGATAGATGAGATCGGACAGTCTCCACCCAATTTCTATAGGCATGCTCCCAAAGCACAAAATTACATTCGATTTAGCACAAATGACAGTAGCAAAACGGTGCTGCAAGATACCAGCAATGAAAACAAAAATCTCTGCCGAATTAGATGTTCTTTTAAGTTAGGGTGAGTAAAGGACAGCAGGACTTTGAAGAATTCTTGTCGAGTATTTTATTTTTCTTTTATGATTGAAGATTTATCTTTGTTCAAGCTTGAGCATTTTCTCCAAGTGCAGTTTATTACTCAATAATGCAGACTATTGTATTATAAAATGCAATCTTGCAATTCCAAGTTGAACGTGGCTGAATTCTGTTGGATTCGCTCTTTAGAGGGAGAGCTTAAGGGAAGGTTATCTCTTAGGTTCTTTCTTCAATGAATCCCCCCTTATCTCTTCCCTCAGTTCCAAGTTCCTTTTTTTAAAATTTTCATCCTCCAAAGTCATTGGTTTTTCATTCATTGGGCTACCAATATCAGAATTCAAATTTCGTTCACCGAGTTTGATGCAGGAGTCTCCCTAATAAAACTCAAGGCAACTACTGCATGGAGTTCAACAGGAAAGTCTGTGCATACTGTGCTTGCAGGGCAGATTTGTAGAAAATATCTGTGGAAAATTTCTCTCTTGAGATGAAGAGAGATCAAGAAATGGGAGAGCGCTGCCAGCGATTGACCAAGTGTAGTAGAGGTCACGGTGAATGGATAAAGTTGAAAAAAATCATAACAGGTGCATGAGGTAGCACCAAACTAATCGTCAGCGTAGCAGAGAAAGCGTAGAGGAGCCTTGCCTACGAAGGCTTGTTGCATGGACTGCACATTTTAAAACGGACTTCAGTGCCCCCATTGTGCACTTCCAGACAGGGAATGCAAAGTCATCTTTGTGTTCACAGATGAACTGTAAAACCACGTGTCTTTTTCGAACCAAAGGACTACCAATAATTTATGGCTCCTGTAAATTGATGAGCAATGACAAAACTGAATGTCTCAAATGGACTGGTGTAAAGTAGACCTCATATGGAAAACATGTTTCACCTCAATCATTTTGCCTCCTTATCCATTCCAACATCAGGAATAGTCTTCTACTTCACTGTCTAGACCTGTCAGAATTCATATGGCAAGTCCATTTGAAGTGTAGTCATGTTTCTAATCTGGGAAACCCTGTAAGATTATACTTGAATCAATGTAATTATGACAAAACCACCTCCTTTGTTATATTGATGGAGAGAAAATGATAATGAAGAGATTAAGAATAAATACAAATTCCTCAGATGCTGATTGTAGTAAAAACACAAAAACGCTGGAGGAACTCAGCAGGTCTCACAACATCCATAAGAGGTAAATAGATATAAAAAAACATTAACATCTTCTTTCTGTTGGCCTGCACTCCACCCCTGTCCTTTCTTTTAATTCAGAAGCCTGCCTGCTTTTTACTCATACCTTGAAGAAGGGCTCCTGTCCGAAACATTGATTATATATCTTTACCTCCGATGGATGCTGTGAGACCTGTATAAGTGAATAAAGTACCTAGAGTGGGAGTTTTGCTCCTATATTTTCACTCTGAGGCAAAACTGCTAAGGAAAACAATGAATTTGGATATAATTAGGGAATGGGATTATTTTTTAGGAAAGTCATGATTCATTTCAAAATTCAGGATAATATTCAATTATTAAAATATATTAATTTATACCGATGTGGGCATGGCTGCCAACACCAGTATTTAATGGATGTCCTTGCTTGCCTCTGAACACAGCACTTGGACCGGGCATTTGAGAAGACATTTTGAATCAACCACACGAACCGCAATGCGATAAATGTAGATCAATGCTGCTGAATCCTGAGCGTGGTAAAAAACCAACATAAACTGATCGTGTTAAATATCCGATACAAGGTTCCAAAACATGTTTAACCCTGCAAACAAAAGGTTCTACAATGCCTGATGGGCTTGTCTTCTTGTCCATTGGACTATTAATTGGTCTCTTCTGCTCAATCCACCAGGACAAGACTGCACACATCACCTACCTCACGGAGTTTTGCCCATCTGCTGAGACAGCTTACCGGGGTATGGCCACTGCATGTGCTAGAGCTTCTTAGAGCCACAGGGCCACAGGTGAGAGCTGAGCATCTTGTGGGAACCAAAGGTGGACGAACTTCCCGAAAAGGGCATGGCGGCCCCTCCCCCCCGCCCTAACCAGAGGTGCTACTGCTCCCTGGACACTCCATGCAAAATGAAAAAACTGCTAGAGAAAATTCGCAGGCCATGCAAAAGCTGTGGAGGCAAATGGATGGTCGACAGCTCAGGTCAAGACCCTGTACCAGGATTGAGAGGAAGAAAACATTTTCAAAGTTGGCTAACCTAAATTAAGTTTCACAGTGCAGTAATAATGAGGAGGAAAAAAAAATGTCATTCAAATTCCCAGCAAAAGCAGATGTCCAGGGGTCCAATCATAGATATTCTCATCCCTTTATTAACTATTCCTCAGTAAGATGTATCATGAATTTCTGAGAAGTTAGTCCTGTTCTATAACTAGCAAATTGGCCATCATGTACTAGCTACCGAAGAAATATGATTACAGAGAGACCAGGATTGAGTGCTTATTCCTTGAAGAAGAGCTCAAGCCTGAAATGGACGCTGCAACACCTGCTGAGTTCCTCCGGTATTTCTGTGTTTTTAAATGCAACCTGCAGACTTTTGTGTTTCAGTGGGTGATGTGTGAAAGGACAGTCCAATTTCAAATAACTTTGACCGTTCTAGAGCCTGAATGCCGTGGGAAAGGCGCTGCCCTTGAACTGGGTGGAACATGTTTTCAAACCCTTGTGTCTTCTGCCTGAAGGGCGAGAAGAAACAAGATTGTGACAAGATGGAGGTGTCCTTTATTAAGTTGGCTGCCTTCTCGAGACAGTAGGACACAAAGGGGCTACAATAGATAACATTAATGAAGTAAAAAGAGAAAACATCCACTTTAATTATGTAATTATGCAGTATTAATGCATTATTAATGCATCTTGGTGCCTCACAGTTCGGCGGGCAGCAACCTCCTTTGAAGAAGACCGCAGAGCCCACCTCACTGACAAAAGACAAAGGAGGAAAAACCCAACACCCAACCCCAACCCACCAATTTTCCCTTGCAACCGCTGCAACCGTGTCTGCCTGTCCCGCATCGGACTTGTCAGCCACAAACGAGCCTGCAGCTGACATGGACATTACCCCTCCATAAATCTTCGTCCGCGAAGCCAAGCCAAAGAAAAGAAATACATTATAAATGTAAAAGAAGATTTTGTCTTAGCAAACAGGGCACACGAAGACTTTGTTAAACTTAACTATTGTTAATGGCCTCCTTAATGTATTACGAAGATTATAAAAGTTAATTATTGATAGCCCTTAGATGGTTAGAGAGCATAATATTCACAACATTTAAAAAAAATATTTCAGTTTTACTCTGCATAATCAGCTCTCATGAAGCAATTATTCCTTTTCCTGAATGTGTCTGTAGCCAAAATGTCCATTGGCTCTTTCATGAGAAAAGGTCTATCATTCATCTTCTGCTCACTTCATGGTCTTTAATCTTTCCTGTTCCTCAGATGTCTTGGGCAGGTAGTACAAGATAAATAAAAAGTTGAAACCTTTGCATGTTTTCAATATGTATGGTTGAGCGAGAGGCATTATGTCTTGTCAAACACACTCTCAAGGGAAATATGAAGTCCTTGTGTTTCAGTTATTCATTGGTCAAGCTTTTTTTAATCATTCTACATTTAAAATACCTTTATCTATCAGATAGAATGAAGCCAGTTAATCATTTGAAAATTAATGCATTCATTCGTATACAGAAAATTATAGTATATTATCCATAAATCAAGAGATTATCTGGAACATGGTGCCAGAGAAAGCCATAAAAGGGGGTAGAATTACGATGTCCAAAAGACATTTGGAGAGATATACGATAGGAAGGTTCAGAGGGATCTGAACCAAATGCAGACAAATGGGACTGGCCGAGAATGCCAACTTGGATAACCTGGGCCGAAGGGCCTGTTCCATGTCATGTGCCTTTGACGCTATTGTTGCTTTTGATTCATAAGGGCAGTGATTCATAAGTTGGCAAGATTGAAGTTTCTTGTTTGATAAACTCGATAGTTTTTAAATGCATTGCTATAAGCTGTATCTTGAAACCATTTTGTTTAAATCGCACAAGTGGCATGTTTGACGCAGATCTGATTAAGAGATAGGGAAAATTGAAGCCGGAGTCGACTGTTCAGTCCTTCAAAACTTCTCTGCATTTAAAATAATCATGGATAGAAATTGAAATTCAGAGCATAAATTAAACTGCTGGTAGGAATCAGCACAGCATCTATCAAGTTTAAGGTTCCTTTCATTCACGTAATAATCCAAGAAAATGTAAAATACATGATATTCTTTAGCATTTGTCTGCCCTTAGACAACGAGTCACTCTGAGCCCGGTGCCCCTAGTGATAAGAGTAAGAGAAGCAAAAGGTAGCCCCTTCAAAGTCACTGAGTGTCTGTGGATTTGCATCCAGGGCTCCGGCAGCCTCATATATTCCTGTTTGATCCATTGGCAACCAGATCTCAAGATCCAGATTACCCGACCTGAACAGGAAGCCTTCAGTGCCCATGACCCTTCGAGTGTCCTTCTTGTCCTCAGCACCGTCTTGAATCCCAACTCCAATAACTGGTTCCGGTCTCTAGCAGCCTGGAGCTTGTGCAGGTATGCTGACTGCAAGTTGCCCATAGCCTGTGTGGGTCCCTCAGCCACTGAACCCTTCACCTGCCCGAGGCCTTGGTCGCCATCCCGTCAGGCCATTTAAGATGCTTCTCCATCTTAACGAGGGGTATTATCCCATTTCTGGTGCCCTGAGCTGGTCTGCTGCTTCCCCAGAGTCTGCAACCTGTCACGGCCACTGCCGAGCACAGGCGCTAGAGATTGTCAACATTTCAGGTCAAGGTTCTGAATTGGAATTGATTTCTCCCAATGTCCCTGGTGACCTGAGGATAAACAATATTTATCTCTGTTCCTCACACCTGAACTGCCATTCAGTGAGATCCAATTATGGGCCCAACACCATTTCTTCATGCTCTCCCCAGATTGCTAACTCTCTGGTCATTTAAGTGTTTGTCTGTCTCCCCCTTGAATAGGGACAGTTCTCTGAGGGTAGAGAATTCCAAAGAATAACATTGTTCTGAGATAAGAATTTCTCCTCTTCCTTATCCTGAAATGAGCAGCCCCCAATACATCAACAATTACAAATCGGAAAGCTGTCAACAAATTAAAAGATCCATCCCAATCCGCAGCACTCTCTTCAACCCCTCCCCCCACCTTGTCAGGCTGAAGATACACGAATTGAAAATGTGAACATCCAGATTCAAGGACAGCTTCTTTCCCATTGTTATTAGGCTCTTGAATGGACCCCTCATTAGGGGAAAAAAAAACAAGTTTCTCTCTATGCTGCACTTGGTTACACAAAACCCTGGACTCTGACTTACTGTAACCCGACAGTGCCTGGGTCCTTCATCAGGAATGTCAAAAATCAGGTAGGCACCCAAATAAAAAGATGGGGGGGGGAGGGGAGAGGAAGGGGAAGGTGGAGAATGCAAATGGGTGGCCTGAAGAGAAATTGAAGAGAACGAAGCTGAGAAATGATAGGGGGGAGGGCAGAGGCCGAAGAAGGATAGTTCTCTGACTGATGTGCCAGGAGAGCACGCAAAACAAACCTTTTCATTGTTTCTATGACAATAAACATGAATTCAATTTAATTCCTCACAGTTCTTTTTCCATAGAACCCTTCCCTTCTCTTCCCATTCCTTATTTCCTCAGTAGTATACAAAACACATCATGCCACAGTTATCTGCAAAGAAATTATTTGGACATTTTCATGCTAATTAACTTAATGCCATTAAGGATGTCCATACAGCAAATACAAATTAACAATGTCTCCTGCATTGTGCCAACTGACTGTCGCTGGCAGCAGGAAATGCTGTGGCACCAACAATCTCTAACTGCATAGAGGCTGGTTAGGCCAGTAATCTTTATCTCTGGAGTGTAGTTTGAGGTGTCCTTAGAGTAACTTCATGGGTGGCATACACAAGCTTTTTCCTAGGATAGGGGAGTCTAAAACTCAGACACAGATTTAAAGGTGAGATTGGACAATTTTTAAGAGGACTTTAAGAGACAGCTCTTTCACACAAAATGGTGGGCACATGGAACGAGTTGCAGAGGAGGAGGGTTCAATTATAATGTTGAGAAGTATTATTAATTCATATATTCTGGACTTGCCCTAGACTAGAGAGAGGGGAAAATTTTTAACATAGATTTAGGACCAAATCCTTTGGTGGCCCTCTTCAGCACAATGGGAGGGAATGATTCTTCTCCGTCTCTGGTTCAGAATCACGCTTTCTCTTTTGGCGAGGCGAGTGATTTTGCTTAAATGGGAGGATGCTGCCCCACCTACTCATGATCTGTGGTTGTGTGATGTCATGTCCTGATGGAATAGGGAAAAGATTTGTAATTCAATTAATAATTCAGATAGAAGATTTCAGACATTATGGAGATCATTTATAACTCACTACCTTACTTTATAATTTCATCTCAATGTAATTAAATTGTCTGACTAGTATCTTTTCCATGTTTTTTTAAACTTTTATTTCTACCTTCGATTTTCTTTAAATATTAATCACATACAACATCTGGCAACACTGTCAGGCAGAGGTTTGAGTTTTTCTAATCTCTTTATTATGTTCTTTTTATATATATATATATATATAGCACGGAATATGAATTATGAATAAGATTTACAACTTGTGTATGTTTTTGTTACATTGAATGCTCTATTAATTCTACATAATTATCCATATCATTTTATTGAATTATATTATCTGTATACATTCTGTATTAAAATTAATAAAAAATATTTTTGAAAGCAAGGTCAGATCCATAGTGTGATAATGTTGAGAATACCCATTAAAGAGCCTGTCCCTTGTCCCTTCCCACTAATTGCTCCCCCTGGCATTTAGCCCTGTGACACCATCATTCAGGACACCAAACAGTCCTTTGAAGTGAAGCAACACTTCACCTGTGAATCAGGGGGGATCATTTTCTGCATCTGGTGCTCCCAATGCAGCCACCTCTGTATGACAGAGACTGGATGCAGACTCGGGGAACGCTTTGCTGAGCCCCTTTGTCCCTTCTGCTGTGACGAGGCCAGCCATTTTACTTCCACTTCCTGTACCACTGTGCTGCCAGGTTAGTGTCTGTGGTTCATTGTCCATTCAGAAATCTAATGGCAGAGGGGAAGAAGCTGTCCTTGAGCTGCTGAGTGTTCATCTTCAGACTTCTGTAGCTCCTCCCCAATGGAAGCAGTAGGCTGGTAGCATTGCTTGGGTGGTGAGGGTCTTTGAGGATAGACAACCTCTTTTGTAGATGTTCTCAATAGAGTGAAAGATGATGCCCATGATGCCATTAGCCAAATTCATATCTTTCTCTAGATTTTTCCTGTATTTTCTTCTATACCAAACAGCGAACATACCAAATCTCCTTGAATTTCTCATGAAATATAGCCACTGGCAAACCTTCTTCAAAAATGCATCAAAATGGAGGCTCCAGGAAAGATCTTCAGAGATATTGACATCAGCATTACTCACCAGGACAATTGGAAAAAGCACTTCCCAAATCCATAGCCTCTCCCAACAATAAGGAAAAGGGCAACATGTTGCACAGTATTCCCACCCTGGAGTATAGCACCATGTCTTGATGGTCACTGGGTTGAGATCCTGGGCCTCTTAGCCCAATAACACCCTTGGACTGCCATTACCCTGGCAAAATTAGGGATAGATGGAGAGCATCTTTGGGGTCTCCCTCTGTCAATCAATGGGATTTACCAGGATCATTGCGTAAAGGGGGCTTGCAAAATCATTGAGAAACCCTACCACCCTGCATACAGCATCTTTCAGTGACTGCTGCGAGGATCAGAGCAAAACTATCTGGCTGAGAAACAGCTTCTTCCCACAAACAGTGAGACTGCAGAACAACCGCTAAACTGCTCACACAAACCATCTATGACTTGACTACTTACTTATTTATTAATCTATCTGGTTCATTTATTTATTTATAAAATATTTGTATATATGTACCATGCATATATATCATTTGGCTTTATGTGTGTTTAGTCTGTTTGTGTCTTTGTTGTGTGGTGCTCTGAGGACCGGAGAACACTGTTTCGTCAGATGTTACTTATTCAATCAAATGATAACAATTTGATCTTGAAATACACATCTTTCAAGAGATGTCTATATGTGAAATAATGAATTAATTTGTAATTATGGTAATATTTGTGGTGTTTATTGAGTGGAAAGCTAATTACACTGTGGTTTTATTGTTGCACCACCTGCTGTATTTTAAGAATGGGTTGACTTGCCTGGATTGCAAGCTTTTGACTTGGTATCTGCACTACACTCGCAGTTTATGTACAGGTTTTAAGGTCATACACTATGGACATAGGTCTTTCTGTCCATCGACTTGTGCTGATCTACTTAGACTAATCCATCATTAATCATTTTACTTACTCCTCATTTCCATCTGATTCTATAACCTACCTGCACTGAGGCTCCAATAGCTCAGTGGTTAGAGCACTGGTCTTGTAAACCAGGGATTACAAGCTTGTTCCTTACTGGAGCCTCATTTCTCTGAGGGATGCCGGATAAAGTGGTGACTCTGTCTTCTTTATGGTAGACAAAATTAAAGAATATCACGAATGTTACATTTGTAAATGTAGTATCACGTAGTAATAATAATAGAACATTTACCTTTTAGTATTTAATTTCAGGTTTACACCAATTGTGATATTTATTTTGAAGTGTGACTCTCCTGTGTTGAAAATGATCTTCCTTCCAGGAAAGATCCATTTGTTTTATTTTGATATTGTTTATTGAGTGGAAGAAGCTGTCCTTGAGCTGCTGGGTGTTAATCTTCAGACTTCTGAACTAAATATAATTCCAATTTCCCTTTTAATAATCGTACAGTTAATTTTTTGGTGTCCCTTTAACATTGAAGACAGACAGAGTCTTGGTTTAGTGGGTTATTCAATAGAGAATACTTCAAACTATCAGCCCTGTCTCATGTCACATCAGTTCAATTTAAATTATAGTCACCATTTTCTGCCTTGCAAACCTGTTCATTGATATCATCCTGTTAGTCTGCTGCCTTTTTCCTCACAGGTAACCCTGCAATTTTTTTTATTCCATCTCTAAGCTTCTTCATCATGTCCTCTATATTAAGTTTAAGTAACGGAGCAAAAAACAGTCCACTGCAAGTACTCAGCAGGTTGAGCGGCATCTGTCGGAGAAAAAGTAAGGTCAACAAATTGGTTCGGAATCCTGCATTAAGACAAAAGTAAAACATGCCATCGCTTGTGAATCTCAAGTCCAAATTACAGGTAGAGCAGTGGTCCACCTGCTCCAATGACCCTAATGTCTGAGTTTGCCTGTACTCCCTGTGTCTGTGTGAGTTATACCTGTTTTCTTTGGTTTCCATCCAAACCCCAGAGACAAGCAGGTTGAGAGGGTAGTTGGGCACTGTAAACGCCCCATGGTGGGTGAGTTGCAGAATCTGGAGTGGTGGGGGGGGGGGGGTGTGTGAAGGAAGATTATTTAAATAGAGGGAAAATAAAAATGAGGTTTGTGTGAATGAGCATTTGTTTGTAGGAATGCTGGAGGGCATTCAAAAGACATTTGGACAGATAAATGGAAAGATTTGAAAGGATATGGGCCAAATGCAGGCAAGTGGGTCCACAAGGTGGGCACGGTTTGTATAGCAGTTAGCGTGATGGTATTATAGTGCGTGTGACCCGAGTTCAAATATGACGCTCTCTGTAAGGAGTTTGTATGTTTGCCCTGTCACCTGCTTGGGTCTTCCCTGAGTACTTTGGTTTCCTTCCACCCACCAAAACATATGGGGTTATAGATTAATTGGGTGGCAGGGGATGAAATGGCTGGAATTGGCTTCTTCTCTATTTGAATAAAATTTAAAATTTAAGTCAATTTGGTTGGCATGGATGATGTGGATCAAAGGGCCTGCTCCTTGTATGGCTTTATGATTATGACCCCTGGGGTACTTAATATTCAGCAGAGACTCGATGCACTAACAAGCCAAAAGATCCGACCCAAAATATTGGCTATTCTGTTCCTCCCACTGATGCTACTCTACCTGCTAATGCCTCCAACCGCTCACTTTGTGCTTCAGATTCCAACATCCGCCATCTCATGTACATTTCCAGTTTCTATACTGTACCAACTCTATGACAATAACTTCAGGAGTCATAAAAATAAATACCTCACCTCCATGGATTAGGTTAAAACTGTCGTAAGTAAAAGACGGAGGAACCTCCCTGCTTGCGGAGAGTTCCTGAAGGAGTGATCAGGGATATAAGTGTTTCTTTGGCAGGAAGGGAAAAAAAGATGAACTGCTTTTCTGGCAGTGAATTGTTCCAATCTGGAATGCATTGCTTAAAAGGAAAGTGAAGCAACTCCAAGAGTAATTTTTGAAAGAACAAATAATTTCAGGGAGAAAAATTCTATCGAGATATGAGCAAGGAAACTATCTGCAAGATGGTTTCCAAGATAAACTTGTATTCAAGGCCTCTGTACTGTAATTTTATCATGTATATCATCTTCTGGGGGATTCCAAATTCTTATCCCCGAGGTGATAGATGTAAAACAGCAAATGGGAACAAAAACATAGCAAAGGATTTTCAACAACATGGAATATTACAGAACAGTACAGACCCTTCATCCATGGTGCTGATTCCACCTATATAAACCTACTCAACTTCCTGAGAAGACTGAAGTGAGCAAGGCTACCGGCCAACATCCTGTTAAGTTTCTATGGAGCTTGCAGCATCTTTTAGCTGTTCCTGTGAGAAAAGGGATACAGGGCATTACAGCCAGAATAACCAAGCTGAGAAATAGCTTCTTTCCAGGGGCAGAGAGAGACTGCTGAACCACTCATGGAAACCCTCCAAGACCCAATTATTTTTTTAACAATTTTTATTTACTTCACCGGTCCTTGGTGCAAAAATATCCAAACACACCAACAGACTTAGCACACAGACAAACGATACATAGGCAGCACATTTATACATATATAAAAATAAATATTGTTTATTAAATAGTAGAGACTCGGAGGGTTTGTATGAGCAATTCATTCAGTCCTTCAGCATTCTCACTGCCTGTAGCAAGAAGCTGTTCCTTAGTCTGGTGGTTCATGCTCTGATATTCCTGCAAAACTTTCCCAATGGGAGTAGCTAGATGCTGCTGTGTGTGGGATGATAGGCGTCCTCAATGATATGGAAAGCCCTCTTCATAGAATGATCCAACCAGATCATGTTGATGGTGGGGGAGGGAGACCCCTGTGATCTTCCCTTCTCCTCTTATCATCATGTGGATTGACCTCTGATCCAATGCACTACAGCTACCATACCACACTGTGTGTGATGCAGCTGGCCAGGATGTTTTTGATAGATCTCATGAAGGAAGTTGACACAATGGTGGCCGTGAGCCTTTCCAGACCCAGTTTTCTCAGGAAGTTCAGACGCTGTTGCACCTTCCTGCCAAGTGAGGAGATGTGTGTTCGGGATGGGTTGCTTCTTAAGTGGACTCTACTCTCTCCCCTACTGAGTTATGAATGTTTCGTGGAGGGTGGTCGTTTCTGGTCCTCCTGAAGTCCACAATATCTGAGATATTGTAATCGATGGGCTGAATGGTCATCTCTTTTTGTTCTTCTGTAGGTGAGACAGGAACAACATATCTCAGGTTGCCAGGGTATATAGAAACAAACTACTCAGGTTGAAAATTCTTTCACTTTAAGTGCACCTAATCTTTGCTGTTCAACATGGCAATTTACAAATGTTGACACATATACCTCTCTTGAATTCTGACAACCAGAACACTTAATTATTTCAATCTGACATTCGGGCATTAAATTGCAGCTAATTGGAACATCAAAAAAAACAAGATGATTTGTGACTAATATATTCAGGGATCATAGCAAATTGACAAAAGGTTTGGAGGCAGGACAGTATTAACTTATCCTGTTGAAGTAACTGACAGCTATTGGTGCATCATCCAGGTAGGTGAGTTTTAATTGAGGCAATAGACTTTTGAAATGTCTGACAATGGTGAACTGTAGCTCTCCTGAATGTGTTTTCTCTCATAAGCTTGAGTGGATGCCAAAGTGAATCTTCTGTGCTTATGGTAGAAGTGACAGGGGCGCTCCTAATATATTACCACTTGTCTCGGTTATGAAGGAGATTCCTGTTCTAAGATACAATCGTTCATCCCAGTGGACTTTATTTCTTGTAATGTGCAAACTGTGGAGAATTATGACACAGCTTCAAGCAGCATCTTGATAAATCACAGGATATTCTTATTTATTTGCAAATATGCAATTTGGGAACGTTCAAGAAACACAGTATTATTGAGGACAACGCGATACGCTTGAGTTTTTTCCCATCAAGCCTAATAAGCATTCATACCTCTTTATGTTAGTGTCTCTAGGGTGTACTGTCTATAATGCACTGTACCTAAGTTTACCTAAGTTATTCCAATAGCACTAGCTAAACCCATAACCTCCAGCACTAAGAGGGAGAAGGTCAGCAAACGCAGAGGTATCTCACTTTCATTTTCCCAAATTGGAAATAAATCACTAATCCTTCATTATTGCTGGGCTTAAAAATCGTGGGACTCTCTGTCCAGCAATGACCTGGGAATACTGTGACCACACAGAGTGAAGCAGTTCAGAAAGACAGTTAACCTCCACCGTCTCAAGGACAATTAGGAATGGGAAATGAATTCTGGCTTAATCAATGTATCAATTTTTGAAAGTCCTCAATGTGGGTTTCAAACAAACTTTTAAAACGGGAATGTGGAATTCTTGAGGTTTGATCATCCACTGCAAAGGATGCAGCGGAGACTTGCCATTACAGAACATGATTTCTGAGGATAGGCTTAGGCTAACAGAGCTGGGGTCACTCTTTGGAGTCACGTGAAAGAGAGGCGATTTAGTAGCGGTATAAAAGATTATGGCTCCTAGAACGCTTCCACCAGCGTTGTCTCCGCTCCATCCTCAACATCCATTGGAGCGCTTACACCCCTAACGTCGAAGTACTCGAGATGGCAGAGGTCGACAGCATCGAGTCCACGCTGCTGAAGATCCAGCTGCGCTGGATGGGTCACGTCTCCAGAATGGAGGACCATCGCCTTCCCAAGATCGTATTATATGGCGAGCTCTCCACTGGCCACCGTGACAGAGGTGCACCAAAGAAAAGGTACAAGGACTGCCTAAAGAAATCTCTTGGTGCCTGCCCCATTGACCACCGCCAGTGGGCTGATATCGCCTCAAACCGTGCATCTTGGCGCCTCACAGTTCGGCGGGCAGCAACCTCCTTTGAAGAAGACTGCAGAGCCCACCTCACTGACAAAAGGCAAAGGAGGAAAAACCCAACACCCAACCCCAACCAACCAATTTTCCCTTGCAACCGCTGCAATCGTGTCTGCCTGTCCCGCATCGGACTTGTCAGCCACAAACGAGCCTGCAGCTGACGTGGACTTTTTACCCCCTCCATAAATCTTCGTCCGCGAAGCCAAGCCAAAGAAAGAAGAAAAGATTATGAGAGGCATAGATCGGGTGGACAGACAGAACCTCTTTCCAAGGGTGGCCATGGCCAAGACCAGAGGACATCTGTTTAAGGTGAATGCGGGAACATTCAGAGGAGCTGTCAGAGGTGGGTTTTTTTACACTGAAATTGGTGGGTATCTGGAATGGATTGCTGGGGTGATGGTGGAGGTAGGTTCAATAGGAACATTTAAAAGACTCTGAGACACATGGATGTAAGAAAAATGGAAGTTTATGGATGTGAGGAAAGGGTAAGATTGAACATAGTTGATATAGGTTGGCACATCTTGTGTTGAAGAGCCTGTATTATGCCAAAATGTTCGATGTTCAAATCTTCAAAGAAATTTTTACTGAACTTGAAAAATAATATATATTGGATTTTCAGGAATATTGCACTCAGTTGCAGGTAGAGCAAGGTAAGAAGGAAATATTGGGATGCAATACGTTGTCACAAATTTGATTTTATCAGGGTGATATCAAGCTGGAGAAATTAAGAACTAGGGGAAGTTTGCAAAGATTCGGGTTATATTTCCTTGAATACAGAAGATGTAACTTTGATGAAACTGAAGATTTAACTGAGAGTTAAATAGAGAGAGATTCTCGAGTAGATCCGTTCCCCGGTACTAGTGGGAAGCAGTGATCTTTGCTTTCCTGTAAGATGAGACCACGGCAGGCCCAACACCAGATTCTCCCAATGGCAAGACATTTCAGTTCCCCGTCCCATCCCCATGCCGATATGCCTGCCGTAGTGTCAGCCATTGCCTGGCTGAGACCATCTGCAAATTGGAGGAACTACACTTCATATTCCGTCTGGTTACCCTCCAATCGGATGGCATTAATATATACTTCTCTGGCTTCTATTAGAACCCCTCTCCCACTCTCCCCTTCCCTTATCCCTCTATCTCCTTTCCTTTAGCTCTGCATTGACAGAGCTACCCCCTCTCGCAATCAATTCTCACCTTTCTTCTCTGTTCTCCTATTCATGTCCAATTATCACCTGCGCCCCTTCCTCTGCCTTTTTCTTCCAGCCCTTTTATTCAGGTGCATGCCTGCTTTTTGCTCATACCTTGACGAAGAGGTCAGGCTCAAAATGTTGGTTTTATATCTTTACCTCCTCTGGATGCAGTGAGACCTGCTGAATTCCTCGAACATTTTTGTATTTTTCCTACAATCGCAGCGTCTGCAGACTTTCATGTTTCACTCCTTTCTGACCTCTGTTATGGAAAGAATTTATAGGGCGGACAAATTAAAATGTTCATGGCTGTGCACTGAGCCCCATTGACTCCAGGTAATTCCTTGAATGTGAGGACAAAAAGTGGAGAAGGAGCATTCGGGATGGGAAAGAGAATCTTCAACCCATTCAAATTGAATCCCATATTTGGAAGGACTGCATCACCTCACAAATATTGACTGGTCCTGTCACTTCCTTCCTGTCCCATCTGTGGAAATGTCTAACATTAGCCACTGGAACGGAAGATATCCTCAATGTTGAGGGGGCTGACAAAGAAGAAACTGAAGAGAAAATGACTTCTCCTGGTAGAGGGCACAAACTGTAAAATAGAAGTGCTCTCAGTGTTGGTGACACAAAGCATTACATCACAGCGAAGTGGTGAATCACTCTCCCACAAATAATTGTTATATGGAAGTAAATGAAATTTTCAAGGCTGATATTGATGGGCTTGCATCTGGTGAGAAAACGTGAGAAAGATGGGAAAATAAACTTGAGGTATGGATCTCAAAATCCTTCAGAGCATTTTTCTAACTAGTTTTTTTTGGGTACTTGAAACTGCGGCTTCTGTGCAACCACTGACAAGTTCACTGAATTTCTTAGAAACAGTTGTGTTAAAAGGCATTTTAAAGCAGGGAAAACACCTCTTTGTAAAGGCAGAGATTCTTCGCCCTTACGCACTCCGCTGCCTGACATAAACATACGGCCACTGCAAGCGGTTGGTTAGGGGCAGGCTGCTGATGCCAACAGCCCGCCACTTGCCCGCCTCCCTCCATGATCCCCTCAAGGCAGGGGCTGTCAGCATGAGCCGCCGGGGCAGCTGGAGCTATCATGAGCCATCGGGGGTGGCCAGTGCGGGCTCTGACAGCCCCGCTGGCTGCTTCAGCCTTCAGGACTGCTCTCTGCGGCTCAAAACACGGAAGAGCAATGGCTGTCTTCCCTACCCATAATCCCCCATGCAGCTGGAACTATTCTGGGAACCGCAGAGCAGGTGGCACTATGGAACCAGTTGTCCCACCTCCATCGGTTCCAGAGGGCGCTAGGAGGCACCTGTCGATATGAATGGGATGCTAGAGCAGCCTTTTAGGGCTGCTGTGGGAAAGGTAAGTTTTAATTTTTCGATCCGCTCTTGTAGCCGGCCTCCACATGAAATGGCCTAAAGACAGAAAACAAAGCACAGCAGAATGCTGCATGGATGGGTCATCTCATAGACATTACTGAGATGATCTTCTCCCATTCACACTGATTCATTCGTGCCCTGTTGAACTGGTACCAGCACCTGAATGCAAAGCTCCTAACTCCAGAGATTCATCTTCGTCTTGAGTATTAAACTTAGTTGAATCCTAGGTTATTTTGCGAGGCTTTTCTTGTTGTTTGCAAATAAGTATTGATGTAGTATTTCACTTTTCTTTCTGCTGGAGACTCAGGTTATTCTGCTTTCCTCACCAATGCCCATCTGCAGAGAATCCTACTTTTAATATCTATGCATCAACAGCCATTTGAAATAAGCAGTTCACATTTTATTAAGAACTCTCTGTGACCTCAAAAAGCCCCAAAATACATTATCACTGTTGAAGGACTTGATGTATATTCACTGTCAGTGCTCACTTCTGCTTTCATTCTAAGATTTGCTATCCATTTCTAAACAGCAGTATGATACAAGGCAAATTTACTGTTCAACTGGCAGAGAACATGATACATAGAACAGTAAAGCATCAGAACAGGCCCGCTAGCCCAAGATATCTGAATCAACTAGGATGTCAATATAAACTAATCCCATCCACACCCATACACTCTGTATCCCTCCATTCTTTGCCTCATGGCGGGGGGGGGGGGGGGGTGGGGGTGGGTGCGGTTAGCGCAGTATCTTTACAGTGCCAGTAATCGGGACCAGGAATTGGTCTGTAAGGAGTTTTTATGTTCTCCCCATGTCTATGAGGGTTTTCTTTGGGGGCTCCAGTTTCCTCCCACCATTTGAAAGTGTAAGTTAATTGGGTGCAAATTGGGCGGTATGGACTCATGGGCCGAAATGGGCTGTTACCATGCTGCATGCCTAAATTTAAATTTATGCCTGTTTCAGTGTTTCTGGATTGATGGAATACTATTTGCTTCACCTGCCAGTTCTTTGGCTTGGCTTCGCGGACGAAGATTTATGGAGGGGGTAAAAAAGTCCACGTCAGCTGCAGGCTCGTTTGTGGCTGACCAGTCCGAAGCGGGACAGGCAGACACGATTGCAGCGGTTGCAAGGGAAAATTGGTTGGTTGGGGTTGGGTGTTGGGTTTTTCCTCCTTTGCCTTTTGTCAGTGAGGTGGGCTGGGCTGAGTTCCAGACAAATACCATACTCTGTACAAAATACTTGCATCATAAATCTTCTTCAAACCTTGCCCATCCTAAACCTATGTTCTCTGCAAACAACAGAGAAATAGAACAATCCAGTAAAGGAACATGCTCTTCAGCCCACATATATATGCAAAACATGGTGCCAAGTTAAACTATATCTCTTCTCTCTGCACATGATTCACATCCCCCTAATCCCTGTGTGCTCATGTGTTTAAATACCTATTAAATGTTGCTTTTGCTTCCACCACCTGCTCCTAACAGTTCGTTCCAGAGTAGAGAACACGTCCCACACATCTCAACTAAACCCCTCCTTAAATTGATGATTCTGACTACCTACCTTCACTTGCCTCTCAGATGTTTTTGTACACATCTATTGGCCTCTAGCAAGAAATGGACTGTTTGTTCAACCTCTTATGAGGAAAAGTTGAGCGAGCTCAGGGTTTTCTTTTTGGAGTGAGAGAGGATGAGAGGGGATTTAATAGAGCCACATACGATTATGAGAGGCATAAATATGGTGGTTGCCCAGCGCCTTTTACTCAGGGTGGCAATGGCCAAAACCTGTTTAAGTTTGCCCCACTTGCACCCACACCTCCTCCCTCACCATGATTCGGGGTCCCAAACAGTCCTTCCAAGTGAAGCAACATTTCACTTGTGCATTTTCATGGGTCCTCCCATTGTGGTCTCCTCTACACTGGAGAGACTGGAGGCAGGCTGGGAGATCACTCTACTGAGCACCTCAACTCTTTCTGCCGCAGTAGTGTGGATTCTCAGTGGCTACCCATTGCAATTCCCCATGCCATTCCTTTGCCGGCATGTCTGTCCATGACTCTCACTCTTTGCACAGATATAATAAATTCTCATCTCCCCCCTTATCGTATCCAATTAACACTTTTTGTTGATCTGTACTCCTCCCCCAGCCAGCATTGTCTGTATTCTGAGATTTCCTGGGTTTTTTGCTCATTCTGCCTATTCCCCGGAAAAGGGTTCAGGCCCAAAACGTCAACAATATATCTTTGACTCCTATGGACACAAAGACTGGCTGAGTACCTCCAGTGTGTTGTGTGTTTTTACTACAATCACCGTGTCTGCAGACTTTCGTGTTTCACTTAAGTTGAGTGGAGGGGAGAAAGGTCACATGTAAGTTTTTTTACACAGAGAGCGGTGGGTGGGTGACTGAAATGCTTTCCTGGAGGTTGTAGTGGAGGCTGGTACAATAGGGATGTTCAAAAGATAGGCACCTGGATGAAAGAAAAATGGAAAGTTATGGGCTGTTAGAGAGGGAAGGGTTAGATTGTTGCTGAATAGGTTTACATAAATTGGCACCATTCAACAGCCTTTTGCACTCATCATACACCATTCACATCCCATTGTCCCCACATTCCCCTCAACCCCTTCAGTTTCTATCGCTCAGGTACACATCAGGGGCTACCACTCCATCTATCTCTCCATGGCTTTGTCACATGGGAGCACCCTGGAGCATCTGAACAGTCCCAGAGGTCTCAATAGTCCTAAAGATCAGGACTGAACTGGGGTTGAGGGAAGTATGTGGACACAGCTCTACTTGCTGTATTACTGGTTTCCCACCAGATACTCTCTGATTTTCAGAAACTCATCAAATCATTTTCAGGACTTTGCTGATTTTATGTTGTGTTTCCTTTGTTCAGCAGGTCAGGTAGCATCCATGAAGTGAGAAACCGAGCTAATACTTCAGATCCAAGACCTTCCATCAGAACTGGTCAGATGGTGGTGATAAAGTCTGGGAATTCCACAGTGCAAAGGGAGACCACAGATGTCCATCACTCTCTCTCACTCATTTGATTTCTAATTTGACAAGAGATATATTAGATCCAGAGGTGAGTGAGAGGCCAAATTTAAGGAGTATTGGGCTGATACCTAATGAAACAAAATAAGATTTTCATGCGTTGAATGTTTCAGGAAAACAAACATCGAACAGTACAACACAGGGAAAGGCTTTTCAGCTCAAGCATCTGCACTGAACGTGGTGTCCAAATTAAACTGAAGCACTGGTAATTGCATGTGATTTGCCTTGTGGGTTCATTGTGTTTTGGTCCTGAATCCCCTAACTCACAATTCTAAAGGAAACAGAGTGGAGAAACAAAGAAACAAATGTGAGGAGAACAGAGCGGGGGAGGCAAACAGACTGTGGGCAGGGAATGCCTGTTCCTGGTTATAAGAGCATTGTGGCATTAGGCTTTTTCAGTGAAACCGTCCTGTGGTGTAGTTATAAAGCCCCCTGGCAGAGTGAGTTGAAAGGGAAAGAGTCAGCAAAGTGTTTAAGAAACCCTGTGGTGTCAAGTCTTCTAATGGTATGACAGCATGGTGATTTGAAAGCTTTTGGAGAATTGCATTCTCTCAAAGGGCAAAACTGGATGGTGACCTAAATATCCTGTGCACAAAAGCGGTGGAGACACTCAGCAGGACACGTATCATTCATGGAACGTAAAAGCCCGTCGGCATTTTGCACCTGAGCTCTGCTTTAGGAGTCCCCTGAAGAAGGGCTCCGTCCTGGAATGTCAACTGCCTTTTACTTCCTATTCAGGCCATTCTTAGGAGAATAAAAGTTCTTGGCTGCCTCAGAGAGAAAAGACTGTATTCAGTACTTTTTTAACACCAACCCATACTGATCGAATGACATTTCAGAGGAGTGTTACACACTGGGGTTCAGTCAAGTTTAAGTTTGTTGGTATGTACTTTAATGGCACCTCAAACTTCTCACAATGCTTAAAGCCCAGTTAGTCTTGTAATTAACAGACTTCAGACAATTTGCACATATTAAGTTCCCTCTGACAAGGTGTGATATGTTCTGTTTATTTTAAATGATAACAGTAGAAGAATTGACAGAGATTGGCTCGTGGGAACCAGGTCTTGGGACCTAATGGCAATCAGGGCTTCTGAAGGGCCTCGGGCATTGACAGCTTCCTAATTGGTTCAGAACCAGGGCCAAGGAGGGTGACTTGGGTGCCTAGAACTCAGGTTCACCGGTAGACTGGACAGGAGGCTGTGAGGCTATGGAGGTTATGGGAGCGCAGTAGCCAGTGGCATTGTAGGAGGAGACAGGATCTACGGACACATAGTGTCTCCTATATGACTGTCCTTAGCTTCTCTTGATAGGGCCGCTGGACTAATGGCTCCTCTATGTGTGTCTTAAAAGGCAAACAAAAGTAAACGCAATTTGTGTGATTATGTACATGGCAGTAAAAGGACCTTTAAACTGCTGGTGCCGAGCAGGGGACCGGATAGCGTTAAACAGGAAATTCTGGAGATGCTGGATTTCTAATGCAATGCACAAAGGTGTTGGAGAAACTCAGCAAGTTACTCAGCATCTATAGGAAGTCAAGGGTAACCAATGTTTCAGGTCTGAGCTCTTGGGCAAGGAATGAGCAACAAATGGACAGGTGCCTGAATAAAAAGGTGAGGAGGGAGAGAAGGGAGGGGTAGGAGTACAGGCCAACAGCAAGACACACGTCTTGCTTCCACTTACGTTCTTACGGCCAGTTAAGAGTTTGCCTCTCTGGGGAGAAATCAGACGCAAGGGGTTGCTGGGATCCGCAGCAGAAAAAAAAACAAACTGCTGGAGGAACTCGGCAGCTCACATCTGTGGTGGAAAACAGGAGGCTGTTGAATTGCGTGGGAGGGACTTGACTCTCTCATTAGGGTTTGATTCATTCATTGATTGCGAGCATGAGAAAATGCACCACCAGATTCAAGGACAGTTTTTCTCCTACTACTGCCAGACTCCTTGTGGTAAACCACTGTATAGATGATTGGATGTGTTAGGATGCACCCTTTGCTGACTGTACCTGAGGTCCCTCCAAATGACCCCTGAATAAAGATGACTGTGCCTCTGCCCCCTCCTCAGTCCAGGACAGTCGACCTACATGGACGTACCTCCATTCTGTTGTGAATAAAAGCCTATCAGTTTCTCTACAACTTCTAGTCTTTGAAATTATTGGTGGTGCATCAATCCTGAATGAACCTCACACCAGTAAAATAACATTGTCTTTGCTCCATTCTAACTGCTCTCTCTCTGCAACTTTGTGTTTTATTTGCTACACTCTGAATGGGTTGATTTGTGAGCACAGCACATCAAACAAACCTTTCCACTGCATCTTGGTTCACATAGCAATAAACTTGAACTTGGCCACTGTAAATTGACCCTTGTATGTAAGTCAGAGGTAATATCTGAAGGATACAATCAATAAGTTAGGGTAGGATTAGTACAAGAAAAGGGTTAATTAATCTCTAAACAGGACTTCTCAAATGTTGCAAAATTCTTCCCTCTCACTGTGGATTATTGTCATAGTTTGAAAATAACTTGCGTAGCAAGCCTGGTAAAACATACTGCAGGCATGCAATTGTAAAACTCCTTACATCTGCATTTCAGGCAACTCAAAATGCGTTACTTTGAATTAAGTTCATTTGAAATGCAGCCAATATTATAATAGAGTTCCATTTATAGGCATGAATATGATGATGTTTAATTCGGGTGCAACCGGTATTATTATCAACTCATAATCTTATTGAAACACAGCTAGAGGACCATTTAAACAAATATAATGTTCTGAAGCTTTATTTATAACCTATGATTCATATTAATTATGTGAAATGCTACATGTCTCTCTGAGATGCACAAACTTTGATCTGCAGCTTTGAATGTTCTTGCAGTTTATATCTGCATAGAGAGAAGGATCATTTTGTTGGTTCATAAAACCTGACGGACCTTAGCCATGAGTAAACAATTTCCCTGCTTTATTAACAAGATAAGGCAAGGATCGACATTAATCCATCTGTGAAGCCAGCTCTTAAAGGTTGTAAGTACATGAATGGGAGAAAGAGCAAAACATTCCGTTCCTTGCTCTGCATCGTTGGTTTACACTTTGGCAAATTAAGGATTATGGGGAAAAGGCAGGTAGATGGAGTTGAGTCCATGGCCAGATCAACCATGATCTTATTGAATGGCAGAGCTGGCTCGACAGGCTAGATAGTTGGCTCCTGCTTTAAGTTCTCATGCAAGAAAACAATGTTGATCTTTTGCTGCATCAGCCTCCTATCCATTCATTCCCTTAATATCGAATAACCTATCAATCTCAGCCTCGAATGACGAAGCCCCTGCACAGTTCTCTTGGTCAGAGAATGCTGAAGTCGCACCACCCTCTGGTGAACAGATTTCTTCAGATTTCTCTATTAATTCTGGACGTTGATTCCGAATCAATTTTTGAGCAAGGTTGTAGACACCCAGGTCAAATCCAAGGAATCACAAACTGGCTACATAATTTTTATGGGGAATGGGTAATTTTTTTTTATTATCAGTCCTCATTAAACTACACACAAACACACACCTCCCTCTACAAGAAATAATTTCTCAACTAACATGACCAAAGAAAAAAAAAATCAGATTAACAGTTGACGATAATAGCTGTTTGTTTTATGCATGTTCATTTTTGCTGATTTTTGTTCCAAAATCCCTCATTAACCATCTTGCTATCTCTCTCTGTCATCTACTGAACTATATAACTCCACTTTCCATTATTCTCTCTCTTTTTCCTCCTCGCCCCCCCCCCAACCCCCCCTCAGCTTGAGGGACTCTATATTACCCTTGCTGAACAGTGGTCAAAGTTTTGTTAAACATTGTGCATTTCTCTCCATGGATGTTGCCAGATATTAAGAATCCCTTCACTCTCAAGATTCTAGGTGAACAGTGATTTTTTTCCTGATTTTCAATCACACTTTCACTCATCTTCCCTGCCCCTGAACCATTCAGCGTAGGTATCAGGGATGTAAGATATATCCTTATACATGACCAAGTATGTCACTACTGCTCTAAAATGTCTTGTCATGGATTGCTCAAAAGACTTAATTATCCAATTGAATGATGCTGATTAGTCAATCTATCTTTATTCCCTTCTCCAATACTTCTATAATTCAATTAGATGTGTTCAAATAAAATTAAAAAAAAATACACAAAATGTAGTTGAATGACCTTATACATATTTTTTTTTGCATGGATTTTGATCTTCCTCAAAGATTGGCAACAACTAATTAATTAACAATTTGCCTTCTATCCTATCCCCAGATTTCAACTCTCTTCTCTCCCACAGCAGGGCAAATTCCAAAATAACAGGTCAAAAATTAGTAGCCTTAACAAATGGGGCCAAAGTCCCTTTGCAAAATTCCCCTGCTAATTCTGAGGTCAGCTGGGAGGTCACATTGACAATGGTCACAATTATTATTCAACTTAAATTATGTTTTGCTGGTAAGTGAATTTCTACTATGGTTCTTGATTAATCTTACCTACCTGTGTGGTTTCAGTAAGCAAGAATGTCAGTGCATCTGTTTGATTTTTTAGTTGTAACTATAAAGTGTATATAGTTACTGTATCTAGACTGTGCTTACAGCGATTGGCTGAGAGCTAAGCCACGCCTACTGTCTGGGCCTTAAAGGGTTGTGTTCCTAGCCAGGTCGGATCATTCCGGACTGGTCGGCCACCTGTGAAGAGCTCCGGTCTTTTGCTAATAAAAGCCTTGGTTTGGATCAACAAGTCTTTGGTTCTTTCGACGAGCTCTACAATCTGTTTATTGTACTTCTGTATATGACAATAAACTCCTTGCTTGAATGGGGAAATTAATCAAATCAAATCACTTATCTTCAGTAGCCTTTCTCAGACTCTATTAAGAATTGGTTCAACTCCCTGTTCAACTCATAGACTCAGTACCTGCCAAAACAGCTGGAAATTCATTTGAGATGATTAACAGTGCCTACAAGCAGCCTCTCTGATAAGTGAATATGAATAAATGAGTTTTAAAGCTATACAGCATGGAAACAGGCCATTTGGCCCAACGTATCCATGCCAGCATGTTGCCATCTGTCCTTGTCCCATTTGCTTGCTTTTGGCCCATATCCCTCTCCTATCCATTTACCTTTCCAAATATTATGATTTCCCTGCCTCTCCCGCACTAATCACTATATTAAAAAGTTGGCCATCAGGTCTTTTTTAAACCTTCTCCCCCTCACAAACAGTTTTAGACTCTCTGACCTGAGGGAAAAGATTGTGATTTTTCCACTCTACAAAATCACCCCCAGCCTCCTTTGCTCCAGTGTAAAAATATATGTCCAGCCAGCCTCTTCTTACAACTCAAAAATCCCCATGGATTATTTTTATATCCTTTTCAATTTAATGAACTGTTGATGAATGTGGTCTTACCAACATTTTGGGCATTACGTTCCACTCCTGCAGTTAATGCCCAGCCGATGTAGGCAAGAGTGCCAAAAAAATGCGATGAGGGTACATCCTTCCACATGAGTTTTCATCCAAGATAGCAGAAGTTCACGGACCCTTGTCCTTCCCAATCTTCCCACAGTTGAATGGGGTTAAACAAGAAAATCTGCCGATGCTGGGGCCGAGTGCAAAACTCAAGCGTCCTGGAGGAACTCAGCAGATCACACAGCATCCATAGGAAGTAAAAGGCAACCAACGTTTTGAGCCTGGCCCCTTTGACGGGTAAAAGCAAAAACAGACAAGCACCTGATCATTTCTTCCAACAGCTGCAGGAGTCACACGTGCAAGGAACTTGCATTACGATCTTAAAGAGCTGATGAACTTGAAACAGCACAGGCGTTTCTGATAACTGTGCTTCAGACAAATGACTTGTTAGCCTATTGTGTGCTAAAGTGATTGGTTGGTAGCCAGATTGGAACAGGCAGTGCTTCTCCAGCTACTCATTCAGATTCATAGGCAGTCTGTACTTGTTCCAAATCCACACATGTAGGCTGTCAGTGATGGCCGCAAGTTATCACTGTTCGTCTAATTTTCAGTGACAGATTCAGTGCATGTTTTAGCTGCCAGACTTGCAGCTGTGACCAAACTGTTCTGACATCACTGCTTAAGGCTTCTTTACCTTGCAATACTGATAAATCTAAATTTAAACAGTAAAGGCAAAAAGAAAAAGGTCTGCCTACCAGTTTTTCTATTCCAAAGGAAGTAATTACATTGGTAATGGCTCAATTGTTCTGACAGTTTTCTTTTTATTTGTCCACCAAATGCAACAAGGCAACGTGCGATGTGTATTCCAAGTTAAACTGGAAATATGGTGATAGCAACAAGGTTTATTTTCTTTTCTTGAGCAGAAAAGATTCAACAATTCAACACTCAGCAAAACGCAAATGTCCTGGAGAAAATCATCAGGTCACACAGCATCCGTAGGAAGTAGAGGGCAACCAACATTTTGGGTCTGGGCCCTCGTTCAGGCAAGTTGTGTCAGATAGAATCAAGCAATAGGAGCAGGCTATTTGGCCCTTGAATTTACCCCACCTAGCAATTAAATTACAGCTAACCTCCTACCCCCAACAACATTACCTGTTCAGCATCAAATCTTCTCATCCAAAAATATTTCCATCTCATTGCTGCGTAATTTAACAAGTGAGTGGCTGTGGTTCTCTGCTCAGATTTACAATAATTCTCAATTCCAATCCTAAATGGTAGATCCTTCATCCTGGTGTCAAGTAGCCACCCCGCCCCCCAAGTTGCCCCCCACTCACCCCAGTTCTATGTTTCTCAGGCAGAGGAATAGGTGTCTTCTGATTTCTTTCAGAATCTTGTCAGTCTTATTGTGATTGTGAGACACGGGAGGATGGAAATGCTGGGATCTGGAACATAAAGGGAAAACTGGTGGGAGAACTCAGAGGGTCAGGCAGCTTCTGCGGAAGTTGAGGTCATTTTTTTAGGTCCAGACGACACAACTTCCATCAATTTGTTTTTGTTCAATGTGTTCACACCCAATTCTTCCATTGGGTGTAACCCAGTCACCCTCTTAAAATATTATTTTGAACAGTTTTTGGTTCCTAATTTAAGGTGTGCTGAAGTTGGAGAGGGTTCAAAGAAGGTTCACTAGGATGATTCTGGGAATGAAAGAGTCATTATTTGAGGGAGTGTTTGACAGTTCTTGGCCTGTATTCATTGGAATTTAGGAGCATGGTGTGGGGGTGGGGGGTGGAATCTCCTTGAAATATTTTGAATGTTGAAAGGCATGGACAGAGTAGATACAAAAAGGTTGTTCCCCATGGTGGGAGAGTCCAGGACAAGAGGGCAGAAATTCGGGATTGAAGGGTGTCTGGTTAGGAATTTCTTGAGCCAGAGGGTGGCAAATCTGTGGAATTTGTTTCCACAGACAGTTGTGGAGGCTGGGTAACTGGGTTTATTTAAGAGATTGAGAGGTTCTTGATGAGGCAGAACTTCAAAGGTTATGGGGAGAAGGTCAGGTGGGGGCAGGGGTGCTGTGGAGAAAATGGATCATCTCATGATTAAGTGGCAGGGCAGACTCAATGGGCTGAATAGCCTATTTCTCTCCTATGTCTTATGGTCTCAATGCTGACTCTAAGGTATGAAGACACTTACAAAGCTGAACACATTAATTTGCAAGTCAGTTAACACAAACTAGGAAGATTCCAAGCTATGCCTATTTCTTTCCTATGTCTTATGGTCTCAATGCTGACTCTAAGGTATGAAGACACTTACAAAGCTGAACACATTAATTTGCAAGTCGGTTAACACAAACTAGGAAGATTCCAAGCTATGCCTATTTCTCTCCTATGTCTTATGGTCTCAATGCTGACTCTAAGGTATGAAGACACTTACAAAGCTGAACACATTAATTTGCAAGTCGGTTAACACAAACTAGGAAGATTCCAAGCTATGCCTATTTCTCTCCTATGTCTTATGGTCTCAGTGCTGACTCTAAGGTATGAAGACACTTACAAAGCTGAACACATTAATTTGCAAGCCGGTTAACACAAACTAGGAAGATTCCAAGCTATGCCTATTTCTCTCCTATGTCTTATGGTCTCAATGCTGACTCTAAGGTATGAAGACACTTACAAAGCTGAACACATTAATTTGCAAATCGGTTAACACAAACTAGGAAGATTCCAAGCTATGCCTATTTCTCTCCTATGTCTTATGTTCTCAATGCTGACTCTAAGGTATGAAGACACTTACAAAGCTGAACACATTAATTTGCAAATTGGTTAACACAAACTAGGAAGATTCCAAGCTATGCCTATTTCTCTCCTATGTCTTATGTTCTCAATGCTGACTCTAAGGTATGAAGACACTTACAAAGCTGAACACATTAATTTGCAAGTCGGTTAACACAAACTAGGAAGATTCCAAGCTATGCCTATTTCTCTCCTATGTCTTATGGTCTCAATGCTGACTCTAAGGTATGAAGACACTTACAAAGCAGAACACATTAATTTGCAAGTCGGTTAACACAAACTAGGAAGATTCCAAGCTATGCCTATTTCTCTCCTATGTCTTATGGTCTCAGTGCTGACTCTAAGGTATGAAGACACTTACAAAGCTGAACACATTAATTTGCAAGTCGGTTAACACAAACTAGGAAGATTCCAAGCTATGCCTATTTCTCTCCTATGTCTTATGGTCTCAATGCTGACTCTAAGGTATGAAGACACTTACAAAGCTGAACACATTAATTTGCAAATCGGTTAACACAAACTAGGAAGATTCCAAGCTACGCCTATTACTCTCCTATGTCTTATGTTCTCAATGCTGACTCTAAGGTATGAAGACACTTACAAAGCTGAACACATTAATTTGCAAGTCGGTTAACACAAACTAGGAAGATTCCAAGCTATGCCTATTTCTCTCCTATGTCTTATGGTCTCAATGCTGACTCTAAGGTATGAAGACACTTACAAAGCTGAACACATTAATTTGCAAGTCGGTTAACACAAACTAGGAAAATTCCAAGCTATGCCTATTTCTCTCCTATGTCTTATGGTCTCAATGCTGACTCTAAGGTATGAAGACACTTACAAAGCTGAACACATTAATTTGCAAGTCGGTTAACACAAACTAGGAAGATTCCAAGCTATGCCTATTTCTCTCCTATGTCTTATGGTCTCAATGCTGACTCTAAGGTATGAAGACACTTACAAAGCTGAACACATTAATTTGCAAGTCGGTTAACACAAACTAGGAAGATTCCAAGCTATGCCTATTTCTCTCCTATGTCTTATGGTCTCAATGCTGACTCTAAGGTATGAAGACACTTACAAAGCTGAACACATTAATTTGCAAGTCGGTTAACACAAACTAGGAAGATTCCAAGCTATGCCTATTTCTTTCCTATGTCTTATGGTCTCAATGCTGACTCTAAGGTATGAAGACACTTACAAAGCTGAACACATTAATTTGCAAGTCGGTTAACACAAACTAGGAAGATTCCAAGCTATGCCTATTTCTCTCCTATGTCTTATGGTCTCAATGCTGACTCTAAGGTATGAAGACACTTACAAAGCTGAACACATTAATTTGCAAGTCGGTTAATACAAACTAGGAAGATTCCAAGCTATGCCTATTTCCCTCCTATGTCTTATGGTCTCAATGCTGACTCTAAGGTATGAAGACACTTACAAAGCTGAACACATTAATTTGCAAGTCGGTTAACACAAACTAGGAAGATTCCAAGCTATGCCTATTTCTCTCCTATGTCTTATGGTCTCAATGCTGACTCTAAGGTATGAAGACACTTACAAAGCTGAACACATTAATTTGCAAGTCGGTTAACACAAACTAGGAAGATTCCAAGCTATGCCTATTTCTCTCCTATGTCTTATGGTCTCAATGCTGACTCTAAGGTATGAAGACACTTACAAAGCTGAACACATTAATTTGCAAGTCGGTTAACACAAACTAGGAAGATTCCAAGCTATGCCTATTTCTCTCCTATGTCTTATGGTCTCAATGCTGACTCTAAGGTATGAAGACACTTACAAAGCTGAATACATTAATTTGCAAATCGGTTAACACAAACTAGGAAGATTCCAAGCTATGCCTATTTCTCTCCTATGTCTTATGGTCTCAATGCTGACTCTAAGGTATGAAGACACTTACAAAGCTGAACACATTAATTTGCAAATCGGTTAACACAAACTAGGAAGATTCCAAGCTATGCCTATTTCTCTCCTATGTCTTATGGTCTCAATGCTGACTCTAAGGTATGAAGACACTTACAAAGCTGAACACATTAATTTGCAAGTCGGTTAACACGAACTAGGAAGATTCCAAGCTATTCCTCATCTCTCCATTGTACTGTGAAATCAACATTTATATATTGATCATCTACAGCAAAATTAGGATCTAACCAGCCCTTTGTGATTGCTGTACTATTTATAATGTCACAAAATGAACTTGTACCCTGCTTTTTTCCCCACTAACTCCATGTATTTTGGCACACATAAGTCACAGAATTCTGTCTGGGTTGGTCAGTAAGGCTCCAATTGTAGGGAGAAATTACTGAATTTTAAGGGAGAGAGCTTTGGATGGCTCCATGGTGTTGTTCCTGGACTAGAACACAAAGACCTGTTGTAATGAAACAGGAAAGTCTGCAAATGCTTGGCTCAAACGTGCTGGAGAAATTCATGCAAACTCAATGGCACAAGTTTAGATCCCTCGGTGAAGGAAAAATGTAAATTCAAAGTAAAATTCCAACAGCTGGTGCGATATCTGAGACATTATTGGGCTGTTGGAAAAACTCATCTGGTCCATTACCACAATGAAGGAAATCTGTTGCTCTGGCAGGCATTGAATATGGGGAGAGGATGGATAGGCAGGCTCTTTATTCCATTCAGAGTTGGGGGGGTGAAGGATGACCTAACTGAGATTTCTAAAATGAGGGGCATGGAAAAAGCAAATTTTTCCACAAGGTCGATGATTCTACAATGAGAGGGGTTAGGATTAAAGTGAGCAGAGAGAGAGATTTAAGAATTTTGTCATTCAAAAGAGATAAGAAAGATCAGGGAAGTGAGATGCCCAGGATGCAAATTTGAACCCCCCCCCCCACCCCCACAGAATGGTTTCATTTATTTGCTCTGTGAAATGGCACAACAGGGGTCTTATTTTTACATGCCAGCAATATTCACATTCCATTAATGTATGTGTGCAAAATACTCTTTTTGATTTTATCCCACAGTCCCCAAGGTTAAATTTAACCACTACATTCCCTTGTATAAAGTCCCTCACCAGAGAAACACATTTTCCTGCCCTGACTGCATGTGTAGGTCTGTATAACCTCTGGTTCCACGTGCCCGAATGGTTTAGGAAGGGGCCGGCTTGAGTCTGTATATGGGCCAGTTATTGACAGCAGGCAGGTGGGGCCAGCCTCCCAGGTTGCCTACCTGCAGGTAGAATGGTTGCCCCCTCCTGTAGGCCAGTAGGAGTGCGGCCAGTGCAGTGGTTCTATCACCACACTGAAATAAAATATTTTCAATGATTTTGAATTCCATATCCTCTCAAAAGAAATGCAAGTTCGGTTCATCTAGTTTGAGCAAATCAGTCCTCTAAACCTATGTATCATTCCAGAGAATCGATGTTTCAGATTTTTTTAAAAATCCTGTTGAGGGGTGGCAGCTTTTCCTGAACCTGGTGGCATGAACCTTGTGGCACCTACACCACTTTTCTCAGTGTAGCAGTGAGACAGAGCATGTGCCAGGTGGTGCGGATCCTTGATTATTGTTGCTGCCCTCCAATGGCCGTATTCCCTAAAGATGTTCTGGAAGGTGGGGAGGGTTGTACTGGGCTGTGTCTACTACCTTTTGCAGGGCTTTACGCTAAAGGGCATTAGTTTCCCCATACAAGGCCATGATGCGGCCACTCAGCACACTTTCCACCACACATCACAAAAGGTGATGAATTCAGCTCAGGACATCATACAAACCTCCCTCCAGTTTTTCAGGTCCACTCATATTTCCCACCGCCTCACAAAGCCAGCCAACGAAAGGACCCAACACACACTGCACGAACTATATTTTTGCCGTAGATAAGGTTCAACAGTGTGAAATTGCTCTCTGCCATGTTCAAAGACAATTTCTTCCCTGCACCCATTAGGACCCTCTGAATGAACAATAGTGATCTCATTTTGCACTAATTGATCTTTTTAGAGTAATACTTTCATATATTCTTGCTCTTCTACTCTGCACTACTGCATGCATGTAAAAGTTGACTTGGTAGACTGCTCGTCAACTAACCCTTCTTATTGTGCCAGGTATAATGTAAGAGTGATCTTGAACTTGAAGTGTGAAATGCAGCAATCAATTCATGCAAACTAATGATGTTGCTTGAGGGGTAGATATCAACTCGCCTGTTGTTTTAAGATTAATGCTGTGGCAAAGCAGACACAGCCTCTCGATTGTAACTTTTGCCGAAAAGTAGATTCCTCAAAATGAGTAATGCTCCTTCAGTGCAACGTTCAAGGCTCAGCATGTTCAATGTTCTCTATCACACTGTGATTACTTGAACAATGGTGGATGAAACATGTAACAGGAAGGCAGAAGGAGGAAGACACGCAGGTGACTGTAAGTGACGGAATCCAGAGCAACAAAGGAACTCAATGGGTTGAGCAGCATCAGTGGGAGATCAAGAATAGTCAATGGAAGTCTGGAAGGGATCTGGCTTGAAGTCTCAACCATTCTTCTTCTCCCACTGATGTTGCTTGACCTACTGAGTTCTTCTGGGCAACTGAATGAGTTCCAACTTACCTTAAACTCACACTTACAATTGAGCTCAATTTATCAGCACTTTTCTCCATACCTCGCCCTTTGTCCTTGTAACAAAGAAAAGGTACAAGGACTGCCTAAAGAAATCTCTTGGTGCCTGCCACATTGACCACCGCCAGTGGGCTGATAACGCCTCAAACCGTGCATCTTGGCGCCTCACAGTTTGGCGGGCAGCAGCCTCCTTTGAAGAAGACCGCAGAGCCCACCTCACTGACAAAAGACAAAGGAGGAAAAACCCAACACCCAACCCCAACCAACCAATTTTCCCTTGCAACCGCTGCAACCGTGTCTGCCTGTCCCGCATCGGACTGGTCAGCCACAAACGAGCCTGCAGCTGACGTGGACTTTTTACCCCCTCCATAAATCTTCGTCCGCGAAGCCAAGCCAAAGAAGAACTATACTCTGCACTTGGTTTTAAGCTACTAGCTTTCTGTATATGGGTTGACTTGCCCGGATAGCATGCAAAACAAAGCTTTTTGTTGTATCTTGATGCATGTGTCAATAAATAATACTGTTTAAATGATCTGATTTTTTAAAAAGGGGATTATGGGTTATCACTTTGAAAGTGACACTGCAAACATCGGTATTTAATTATGGCCAAGATGGTTCATTAACCATATAACCACTTACAGCACAGAACAGGCCAGTTCGGCCCTACTAGTCCATGCCGTAGCAAATCCCCACCCTCCTAGTCCCACTGACCAGCACCCGGTCCATACCCCTCTAGTCCCCTCCTATCCATGTAACGATCCAGTCTTTCCTTAAATGTAACCAATGATCCCGCCTCGACCACGTCTGCCGGAAGCTCATTCCACATCCCCACCACCCTCTGCGTAAAGAAATTTCCCCTCATGTTCCCCTTATAGTTTTCCCCCTTCAATCTTAAACCATGTCCTCTAGTTTGAATCTCCCCCTTTCTTAATTGAAAAAGCCTATCCACATTTACTCTGTCTGTCCCTTTTAAAATCTTAAACACCTCGATCAAGTCCCCTCTCAATCTTCTACGCTCCAGAGAAAAAAGCCCCAGTCTGCACAACCTTTCCCTGTAACTCAGACCCTGAAATCCTGTCAACATTCTCGTGAACCTTCTCTGCACTCTCTCTATTTTGTTTATATCTTTCCTATAATTTGGTGACCAAAACTGTACACAGTACTCCAAATTTGGCCTCACCAATGCCTTGTACAATTTCATCATAACCTCCCTACTCTTGAATTCAATACTCCTATTTATGAAGGCCAACATTCCAAATGCCTTCTTCACCACGCCATCTACCTGAGTATCAGCCTTGAGGGTACTATTTACCACAACTCCTAAATCCCTTTGTTGCTCTGCACTCCTCAATTGTCTACAATTCAATGTATATGACCTATTTAAATTTGCCTTTCCAAAATGTAGCACCTCACATTTATCTGTATTAAATTCCATCAGCCATTTCTCAGCCCACACCTCCAGCCTTCCTAAATCACCTTTTAATCTACGGTAATCTACCTCACTGTCCACAACACCACCAATCTTTGTGTCAACTTGCTTATCCAATTCTCCACCCCTACATCCAGATCGTTAATATATATAACAAATAATAGTGGACCCAGGACCGAACCCTGAGGAACTCCACTACTCACCGGCCTCCAATTGGACAAACAATTTTCTACCGCTACTCTCTGACACCTCCCATCCAACCACTGCTGAATCCATTTCACTACCTCCTTATTTATACCTAATGCCTCCACCTTTTTTCCTAACCTCCTGTGGGGAACTTTGTCAAAAGCTTTACTAAAGTCCAAATAGACAACATCCACAACTTTCCCTTCATCAACCTTTTCTGTAACCCCCCTCGAAAAACTAAATCAGGTTTGTCAAGCATGATCTACCCCTGACAAAACCATGCTGATTACTCCCTAGCAATCCCTGTACCTCCAAATATTTGTAAATACCATTCCTCAGAACACTGTCCATCAACTTGCCCACCACAGACGTCAGACTCACGTGCCTATAATTCCCAGGTTTACATTTGGACCCTTTCTTAAACAGCAGAACCACATGCGCCACCCTCAAATCCTTTGGTACCTCCCCCGTGGCCTAAAATTCTGATCCTGAAACTGGCTGCCAATGAAGTGAAAATACTTTGGTAGTGCGATAGTACAGATCTATCACCAATGTACATAGTGTATATAGTTACTGTATCTAGACTGTGCTTACAGCGATTGGCTGAGAGCTTAGCCACACCTATTGTCTGGGCCTTAAAGGGTTGTGTCCCTGGCCAGGTCGGATCAATCTGGACTGGTCGGCCACCTGTGAAGAGCTCCTGTCTTTTGCTAATAAAAGCCTTGGTTTGGATCAACAAATCTTTGGTTCTTTCGACGAGCTCTAAAGGTAGCATGTCAGGAGATCATATCCTGAAGTGGTGGTTCAATTTTTAGACATGGTCAGCGTCAGTGGGGTATTTATTTCTCGAGAGTAAGGAGTGCTGAATGTCATGTACAACATGCCCTGGCTTGTTGGAAGATCTAGCGAAAACAAATGGTTAATTCTATGCCTTTATCTTGTGCCTGCAAAGTAAGTCTCTGTGTGAAAGACAGTTCAAATTAAAAGTACAGAAGAGTCAGAGAGCTTTTGCTGATAACACTTCAGCACTCTATGGGAATGCGAGGAAAGGAAAGGTGTTGGGAGAGATACTTCAGAGTGTGGCAGGGCTTTGACTAACCAATCACCTCGAGCTCAAAGCTGTGACAGGACAAAATCTTGGATACATTTTATTGAAAGGGAGGCCCTAGGTCTTTGTGTTGATATTGTTATTAACTTAACTGGTTTTCACTAGGTATCGCATATCTGATTTTTTTCATAAAAAGTGATCTTCATTATTTAACACTGAATGCTCTAGCATTTGAATGAATAAGTCAAGAATCATTCTCATTGGTGCAGGTATCGAGTCATAGGTACCCATTTCATCCTTATTTTACAACAGAGGAGGTCATTCTACCAAACAGGTTCATGCTTTCTCACAGAGTCACAGAGCTATCTAACACAGACTTCAGTCCAACGCATCCCCGCCAACATATTCTCTCCAAGAGATATTCCCATTTTCCTCCCTCTGGCCTATTTACCCCAGAACCCTTCCTATCCATGTGTCTGTTCAAATGTATTTTAATTAGATGCTGTCTGTTTGTGGAGTTTGCACATTCTTCCTGCAACTTCATGGGTTTAATTGTACCTGTCTTCATATCTGGCATTTAGCATTCTGCATGAAAAAAAAACATGCCCCTCAGGTCCTCCTTAAGTCTTTCCATTCTCACTTTAAACATACACCTTCTCGTTGAGACTTGTCTACTCTGGGAATAGTACAGTACTGTCAAAAATCACCTTATTGATCTCCTTCATTATTTTATATAGTTCTGTGTGGCCCCACCTCAGTCCACTTTGTTTCAGGGAATATAGTTGCAGCTGAACCAGTCTCTCACACCTCAAATACTGACTACATCTTTGTAAATCTTCTCTTCACCCTCTCCATCTTCATGAGATCCTTTTTTTTGGTGGGTTACTGGAACTAAGCACAATATCCTAAGTGTGGTTTCAACAATATCTGGCACAGTTGTAACCTCTGCTCCTGTACTCAATGTCCTGCAAAAGAAGTGAGTACAATTACAAAGTTTATAAGATGTTTAGACGGTACATGGATAGGAAAGGTTTACAGTCATATGGACCAACCTTAGCTGGACATCCTGGCCGGTATGGGCAGTTTGGGCCAAAGGGTCTGTTTGCATGCTGTATAACTCTATGAACATTCAATCTAATGCTGAAAAAAGTTGTTGGAGATATCTATTTTGGATAAGATTGGAGAACAGTCTGAACATTCACACTAAACATCAATCTCTTCAGATAAGGAGAGCAGTAACCGCTCATATCCTAGTCAATCACCACCTCTCAGCAAATATCAATCATATTTTATCATTGCTGGTTGTGGGAGCTTCTGAAATACACTTGACAACTTTGGATTGATCATAAGGCTGCAAGGGGCTCACTATAAACCTGGGTCACTGCACCTCTGGCCTGGTAACTTAACTGCTGTATCCCCAAGCAACTTTCATCAAAAGGAATCAGCATATTTCAAACTTAGGTGTTAGTTAATATTATTCTCATTAGATCTGGCCACTGAGCCTTTGTAGACTATCGAACATCCAGCCAAGTTTATTCTCCCCACATTCCTATCACTCCTATAGGATTCTACTATTCACTGCCCTACTGTGGCAATTTACAGTAGACAAGGAACTTACCCACCCACATGTCACTGGGATGTTGGGAGAAAACCCACCACCTGGGAAAGCAAGAGTCATAGGGAGAACTCCACAGAGAGTGTGCCACAGATCAGGATCAAACCCAAATCCCTGAAGTTATGCCAACTCATGTAAATCTACTCCACAGCAATCTAACCCTTTCCTACCCCACACCCTTTATTTTTCTAACATCCATGTGCCTTTAAAAGTCTTTTCAATGTCCCAATTGTACCAGCCTCTATCACAATCCCCAGCAATGCATACCAGGCATCCACCACTCCCTGTGTAAAGAAACTTACCTCTGTAATCTTCCCTCAACTTTCCTCCACTCACCTCACACTGATGCCCTGTGGTATTTGCTATTGTCACTCTGGGAAAATGGTGCTGGCTGTCCACTGTCTCTAAGCCCCTCGTAATGTTATATACCTCTGTTAACCCACCTCTCACCCTTCATTTGTGGGATTGTTCTGTGCATAATATTGGATCCTGTGGATCTTATTATAATTATGTAGGTCGGGGGGTAGCGGGTGAGGTCTGGGCCTGATATCTTTCTCACCTAGGGAAAATACATTGCCTCTTCTTTCTCGGTGCAGTGATCACCGCATGGCTATTGTCTCATTTGCCAGGCAAGAGGTCACTGCAAGTGGTCTCTCCTACATGACCGCATCTGTAGCAACACCTCCTCGCCAATGTCCCCCATTTTCATCAAGTTTGCGACGACAAGGCGCGACCGCGTGTCCGGCAGTATAACTGGATGGGTAGGCTAGGCTCGTTAGCCTTGGTTAGCAGCCAGCCTAAGTGAAGAAAAACTGATTTAAAACATGGGCAGATGGGGCTCATTAGCCTCGTCAGGCTGTCCAGCTAGGAGAAGGACACTCCGACATAAGACTTACAACCTGAGGACCCGGCTGTCACCGTCCCAGTTTGCTCAGCCGTGGCAGGTGGAAAGGGTGCAGCCAGTACTGCGCACACTGCACTCCACCTAAAAGAAAATCCATGGTGCAGTCTGGAAGGACGTGCCTATGTTTACAATCCTTCCTGGATCTTCGTTTGTGAAGCCAAGCCATGATGATGATGTAGAGAAGTCAAAAGGGACTTGATGGACCCTGAGAGAGAAAGTTGGCTGCTCCAGGGATATCAGGGTAAGTAGAAAGGGACTGCTGTGATTGCTCTGCTGGAGCTGGCCATGTGCCTGATGATTTCCTACTGTGTTCTGGCAAATAAAGCGAGAGTACTGCAGAGAACTACCTACAGCCCCAGAGCTGGGCGGAGCTAAGCGACAGCGGGTGAGGAGGATGCAACCTGAAGCAAAAGCCTGAAAGTGAATGCCAGTGACGATATTCCAAAGGAGTACGCTCCATTAGAAATGCTGCAGAAGGAGCAGGAATTCACTGCTGGCATTTCATTATCCTCTCTCACACTTCCCGGAAGAGATCCATCACTGTCTCCTCTCAACCCTAAAGCAGCCAGCCCAGGGGAAGGCTCAGTGTTAATCATCTCTTAAATTACTCCAGTAAAATGTGTGAATATTGATGGAGAAACTCAGTCATAAACTATCTCTTTGCTTTTACATCCAAAGGTTTTGAAGGAGATCTTTCTCAGCTAAACAATCTTTTTTTTTTAAATTTAAAAGAGCATGTGTATACAATTCTGTTAGCATGTGTTCAAAGAAAATTTTCCATGTGATTATTTCTTTCCTGACAATGAGTAATGCTTTAATTATGCATTCTTAATTTAGTATGAGTTAGTGCAGATTCATACGAACTATTACAAGGTTATCCCTATGGGTTTAAAAATGCTGAACAGAGACCTTAAATAGAGCAGAGAAGCTCTCCAGGAAATTCTCCTGTTGCCATTTTGAAGATAAGAAGAGCAATCACCAATGGAACCTGAAAACAAGCCATAAATCAAGTCATCTGCAGTTTGATTAAATCGGGCAAACGGAACAACACCCTTCATTTAACTGAGACTTTCTCGCCATCAAAGAAAGACGTCAAGGATTGGTTTAACAATGGGTGACATAGGAGATCCCAGCAGTCTCTCAGAAACTGCAAAGGTGCTGGAGAAATCCAGTATCCATAGGAAGTAAAGGGTAACCAACGTTTCGGGTTTGGGCTCTTCGTCCGGTCTAAGTAAAAAATGGACAGATTGATGAATAAAAGGTGGCGCCTGCCTGTTTTAGCTTATACCTGAAGAAGGCCTGAGGTCTGAAATGTTGGTTACCCTTTACTTCCTGTGGCTTACTGAGTTTCTCAACGGCACTCTACTTATTTACCTACAATGACCCAACAACCTGGCTTTATTTTCGTTAGACACATGTTTGCTAGAACACTAGGAATAGCTGCCCTGTTCCTCCAAAACCATGTGTTCATAATAACATCATTATTTTTGTATCTGCTTTGATTTATTTTAAGTACACAGCACTCATTTTATCATTACTTCCACCAACTAAATAGTTAACAACAAGGATGTATTTTTCAGCACTGATACAGCTTCATGGTGTTGCACCCATGACTTTATGACCAACCCAGCCAAGATTTGAAGAGATTTTTATTTCTTTCTTCACTAAAATGTACGTATTGTCGGGTGGTTTTTAATGCGGAATTATTGAGTTGCAAAACGATGGTGAAATGATCGCTAATCTACGTTAACATTTTTACTTATAATGGTCATTAGAACCATATATAATCCATCATAATTCTCAGATGCTCCAACTAAACAAGCATTTTCATGAAAAATACCTTTAATTATACGTACTAAATTATCCCAATATGAAAAATATAATAAAGATAAAAGATAAAGAATACACATTCACAATTACAATTTGCTCAATAAATAAAATGGCAATCAATAGTGCAGTCGGGTCTTTTGATGGTTTCAGAGTGGTTCGGCTAGAAAGGGAAGGTTCAAGACTCTGATTGCTGTTAGGGAAAGAAAATTAGTTCTTGAACCTAGAGGTGCTGGACATCAGGCTTCTGTACCTTCTTTCCAAAGGTAGCAGTGAGAAGAGGCTGTGATCAGGGTGATGTGGTCATTTATGATAATGGCATTCTTCTTGAACAGCATCTCCCATAGATGAACTCAGTGGATGAGAGGTCAGAGTGCTTGATGGTCTTGGCTATGTTTGATACTTTCTGTACTTTTTTGCAGTCTTGGGCAGTCGAATTACTAAACCAGGCTCTGATACAACTGGCCAGTATATTACCACAGAATATTAGGCAACATGTTAAATCTCCTCACATTTCTTCAAATTAAGAGGTGCAAGTGTGCCTTTTTCATGGTTCCCTTGATGTGCTGGTTCCTATAAGTACATTGACTCACAGAACATTAAACTTACTAACCTTTTCCACCTCACTTCCATCATTTCAGACAAGTGTGTGGTCCCTTGGCCACTATCTCCTAAAATCTACAATTTGCTCCTTGGTCTTGAAGACATTGAGAGCAAGATTGTTGTTCTGGCACCACCCAACTTGACTCTCGACCTCCATCTTGCATTCTGACTCATCATTTCCAGTTATTCGGACAATGATAGCAGAGTCATCGGCAATTTTGCGGATGGTGTTGGAGCCAAAACTGGCTATGCAATTATAAGTGTCTAGGGGACTAAGCACTCAGCCTTGGGGTGCCCTTGTGCTAATCGTCTGTGAGGTGGAGATAATGATAATGATCCACACTGACTTGGGTCTGAGGAAGTCTAGGATCCAGATGGAGAAGAAATGGATTGGCTCAGATCATTCACTTTGATGGACTCGATGAGGAAATAGCAGACCTTCTTATTTCCTCCCTTATAAATGTTCACTTTCATTTTCAGACACTATATCTCCCTTTTCTCTGCAGTATCCATTCTCCAGTAATTCTGCACTTGATTACCCCTAAATTTAATCAGTCCAACTCTGTCAGCTGTACCTTCAACCATCAAAACTCATAATATCTGGAATTCCCTTCTTCTAAGTCTCCACCTTCCAACACTCTCTCCTTTAAGATGTTCTCCAAAACCATCAGTGGAGATACAGTGTGTGTACATGTAGATTCGGGAAGCAAGGTAGAATACACAGAAATATTTCTTGATATACCTGATAGCATCCCTTCCAACTTCAGTTTTGATAAAGGGCCCCAGCCCAAAACGCTGATCGACCATTACTTTCCGCAGATGTTCCCTGACTCCTGAGTTTCTCCAGCTTCACATTGCTTACTCAAGATCCCAGCATCTCCAGTTTTTGTGGATACACAAGAAAGTGCAGATGGTGGAATCAGGAGTAAAAACAACCTGCTGGATGTGTTTCGGCCCAAAACATCAACCATTCTTTTTCTCCCACTGATGTTGCTCCAAGCAGTGGGATCCTCCAGCTAATTGTTAATTTTTCCCCCTGCAGTTTTTATTTTTCTCTGGAATATACCAAAGCTCAGTTAAATGCTACTGGCAGAAGGATGTTTATCTTTGTAATTTGATGACCTTTCATTGGGAAAATTAAGGGTGTGACAATTTCCAACTCTGCTGAGTTGGTTCAGATGTGGCCTGGTTTGTTCCTGACCCTTGTGATTAGTGCCTTAAAGATTTCAGGCCTTTCCTGATGAGAATGTGTTGTCTTTTTTTGGAAGGTTGTTTTTAAATGAGGAGATATGTTCTGTGCCAATCAGAAGGGTCTCTGCACTGTGACCTCTCCTTCCAAGGCTCCTTTCTGCCTGTTTTGCTTTACAGTCTTGTTCTCTTCCCTTTGTCTTAATATTCAAAATACATCTGCAGCTTCAGATTCCAGCTCTGATTTCATCCCCTCCTAATCAGAATCAATGCCTGTCTATTTTCATTGCAAAATTTTACAAGACATGAATAGGTCACCTTTTAGCCATATCACAGAAAGTATGCTCTTGGTTTGAATTAGAGTCAAAGAAGAGCATTCGGCCCATCAGATCCATTCTGACCACTGAGCAGCCATCCATAATAATAATCCTATTATACTTCCCCTATCGTCTCTTGTGCCCAGGTGATTCAAGTCTTTGCTGGTGGTGTTGGGGCCACTTCATTTTGATGTAGATTATGGAATGAATGACCAAGCTTGATTAAAAGGTAGGTGGAGGAGCAGGTAGTGTTGAGGAAAAAGGACTTGGACAAATTAGGAGAGTGGACAGAGGTGGCAAATGAAATACAATGTCAGAAAGTGCACAGACATGCACTTTGGCAGAGAAAATAAATGGGCAGACTATTTTCCAAATGAGGAAAATATTGAAGACAAAGGGACCTGGGATAGGATGGCCTGAAGGTAGACTTGCATGTTGAATCAGCGATGAAGAAGGCAATTGGAATGCAAGCATTTATTTGAAGAGGAATAGAATACAAGAGCAGGGCGGTGGTCTTGATGCTCTGTAAGCCAATGGTAAGTCCTCACTTGGAGTATTGTGTGCAGCTTTGGGAAAGGATGTGCTGACATTGAAGAGGGTTCAAAGGAGGTTCACATGGGTGATACCACAAATGAAAGGTTTAGGCTCTGATGAATGTTTGAGGGCTCTTGGCCTGTACTCACTGGAATTTAGGAGGATGGGATATCAATGAAACATTTCGAATGTTGAAAGGCATGGACAGAGTAGATGTAGAAAGGCTATTTCCCATGATGGGAGAGTCTATGACAAGAGGGTACAAATTTAGGATTGAAGACTGTCCACTTAGTTCTGAGATAAGGAGGAATTTCCTTAGCTAGAATGTGGTAAACCTGTGGAATTTGTTGTCACAGGTGGTTCTGGATCTGGCTTTTTGTCCATTTTTAAGACATAAGGTATTCAGTACATTCCATTATGATGAGTTTATTGTCATATACAATGTACAATCCACACATGCATCAAAATTCTAACTTGCTGAAGCATACGTGCATCTTTTTTTTAATTTATGGAGACTTGCACTGGAATTTCACCTTCCCCTTCACTGAATCCTCCAGCATCAAAGTCTATTTCCTTTGTGAATGCCAATAACCGCTATTCATTTTGGGACCTTCTGTGTGCAGATATCCTGAGTGAACACGACTCTTCCATTGGTTGTTTTTTTGGGTTAACTTTAATCGTAGTTACCAGCCATACTTTGACTTCCTCATTTCATTTTAAAATGTCAGCCCACACCTTTTCAAATCTTTCTTCACTTTGAGATGCCTATTCCTGGTCTTACCCTATTTTTTTCCTTGAGCACTTTGAAATATATAAAGTTATATTCACCATCACTGACGGTCCCTTCACCTGACTGGATAAATTCTTCAACACCAGATGATTGATCCATTTGCATGTGCAGTTTTCTGGATTATCTACAGTCTATGTGAAATAACTCAACTGGACAGACCTCACAAATGTCTCATCCTGCTTCCCCAGGTCTTTTGTGCAAAAGCAATCCCAGTTAACATTTGGGACCTTGAAATCCCCTTGTATTTCACCCCTGCTCTGCCAAAAAAAAATGCAAAGTTTCTGAAATGCACCTTATAAATGATATTGAAGTTTGCGGCATAACTTTAATTCTGTGCAGTAAATCCGAAGTAAGCCATCTTGCAGTAGAAGGCAAAAAGAAGTTCAAGTTCAAATTCAAGTTGAATGCAACAAAGATGCCATGATAGAGGATGTGATCCATGAATGTAGGATATTGCTCCGAAGTTTGGGATTAAGTTGAACACAGAACATTACAGCACAGTGCAGCCCTTCAGCGCTCAATGCTGTGCTGGCCTACATCTTCCTATCAAAATAAACCTAAATCCTTCCTACTTCATATCCCTCCATTTTTCTTTCATCCATGTCTAAGAGCCCCTTAAATGCCACTAACTTTTACGCTTATGCTGTCACCCTTGACAATGCATTCCAAACACCCACAACTCTGTGTAAGAAATTTACTCCTGAAGTCTCCCATAAACTTTCCTCCCTTCACTTATACAGATCCACACTACATTGCTAGGTATGTAGCATCACTTTACATTAAATTTATAATGGGCTGAATTTTGAAGGTATAATGGAGACAGTGTCACCAGCACTTGCTGTGAAGGCAACATGCTATAAAATGTGGCAGAGATCAGTTTCGGCCTTGAATGATCTTGAGGCTATGAAGATGACCTTAACCTTAAACAGCCAAACAATTGGTGTCATGTTGCGTCTGACAGCAGATGAAGTCACAGATCTCATCAGGATGAAGAAGTGTAACTCAACAGTTGGCTCTTAAAAGGCCGACTTTTAAAAGGTAATTCGTGGTTGGTCTGTGCTTCCTCAGACCATGAAGGTTTAAAAGCCCTTTGCAGACATTATTTTTAAATATCGTACTACATTTGAAGTCGTTTCTGCTAAGAAAATCAAGGGACCTGTTCAGAAATGAATTTCCCAACTTTCACTGATGCAAACAGAAGTGTTACACGGAACTGTTCTTCTCTAGCTTGTGATTTTTAACTGGACGCCGTGACCATATAACCATTTACGGAGCGGAAACAGGCCATGTTGGCCTTTCGAGTCCGCACCGGTTCACTGATTTGTCAAAGATACTCTGGTTTGACTGCAGAAAAGCTTCATTGCGTGACAATAATTTTTTTTTAGCCAAACCCTGCACTAATTGAATTAAGCTGATGTATTTGTCAAATGGAGCACAGTTGATGTTTATGTTCCCTCAGTCTTCTTTTTTAAAAAGAGGAGCAGCAATGCATTTTAATCCACCAAAGTAATATTTGAGACTTATGCAAGGAAACAAAAGGCTAATTTTTATGTATGAGTCGAAGGAAAATAATTTGGCTACAAGGAAGAAAAGTGTGGAGCATTTAAAGCAAAAATTAAGTCTCAGAGAAAGAAAGAAAATAGTCACTTTTTTCCTTGCCCTATTACTGTGAATATTTATTTACTAATCCTTTATTATGTCTCACTTGGGTAAATTAATGCATGCTACTATGGCTCATGTATCTATGTATTTGCAGCAAATAAGAATTTTGGGCATACGTAAATTTTAATTCTGGGTTGTGAGGGAGGGAGGGGCTGATTGATGTAGAGTTGGTTTATATCGGTCAGCATCGTCATCATGGGCCGAAGGACCTGTACTGGACTGTTCCAGGATAATAAATTCAACTCAAATATATTCCTCTAGAAGAACAAATCATCAGTGATGTCTCATCATGGATGAATAAAGCAAAAACCTAACATTGAAAATGATGAAAAGTCTTCCACAAACACAAAGCAAATGACAAAAGGGATTACAAAGGGACAATGAATCCAAAAAGTATTAAGAAAGCTAACAGAAACCATAAAATTAAATTATCAATGAAAGTAAAAAGAAATAGCAAAGTGTTCTGCAGACACATAAATAACAAAAGTAAAATCAAGTTAGGAACAAGAGCACTGAGGAAAATGCAATAAACTCGCAGGTAATAACTGTGAAATGGCAAAAGTGCTCAATAACTAGCGGCTATAAATATGAGATGTTCACTAATAAATCTAATAGGGAATTCGGGGAAAAAAAGGTCTTTTTTATGCAGGAAGTGGAAAGTCCACTCCCACCAGGAATATTTGAGGCATCTAATGGGAGGTGGATGCAGGGAGAGAAGGAGAGGCGGGTGAAGGTGGGCAGGAGAAAGATCGTGCGGATCAAGAACACCCACGAGGATTATCGGGCTGCTTCTATGCTATGAATATTGTGTAAGTGGAAGATCATAAAAAGTAATAGCAGGAATAGGCTGTTTGTCCCCCAAGCTTGTTGTATCATTCATGGCTTGTTGTATCATTCACCAAGATCATGGCTGAACTTCCACCCGTCCGCATCCTCATCCACCCCATGCTTCCCTACGTGTCCAACAAATGAATGAACTCACTGAACCACCACAATCTCTGCTTTATTGGGATCATTCTAAGATGAGGTTTTACCGACTCCAACTCAAAATTGAATTTTATCTTTAGTTCACTGATAGCCAGACATGCAATATTGATTAAATTGAAAGACAATACTACACCTACACACACACACAATGGTTCAGTGATAAGTCTAATTCTAGAAAAATATTAGATATGCTATTAAAGATTCAAATATTAACATCCAAAAGATGTGGAGCCCATTTGTGGACTATTATTGTAACCTAAAGCATTAGGGGTTGAGGTACTCTGGTGCTGTGCTCTCTGGTTCCAGGTTGGTGTCACCTGATTTCCAAGTATCTTTCTTTTTAACCTTATTTAGTGGTCGGGGTTTCGATTTATAAGGTGTTTTCTTTTTATTTTGTTTAGGATTTTCTTTTTTTCTTTTGATGTTGATAATATAATAGATAACTGTTTTGTCCAACTGTGAATAATCTAAACATTGATCAAATTATTATAGAAGGAGAAGAGAAGGAAAGAGAATTGTAATCCTTTTCTGTTGTTAAATCTTATTTTATTGCTATGAATGTGCTCTGGATTTTCTTATTATGACAATATTTTATGATGTTTTAACTTTTTTTTTCAAATCTGGTAGCGCATTTTATAATTGTACTGTTCAATTGTTTATATTGTCAAACACCAGTTAAAATATTTCAAAAAGAAAAAGAGAATACCAAAGATTAAGCACTCTTGGAGTGAAACCCCTCCCTCTAGTTTCTCAAAAGGGGAAACATCTTCCCTACAATTATCCTGTTTAGCACTCAGATGTTGTTTTAATGGTTCATAGAGATCAATCCTCTGAAATCCACGTGCTTTAGACAAAAGGCACGGAAGTCTGAGATCCAACAGCTTAGGTTCAAGAACAGCTTTTTTCCCCTACAGCTATCAGGCTCTTGAACTTCCTTGTACCATCTTCACCATAAACTACTCCGGGACCATCAAAAATTCTGTCTATACTATTGAAAATTCACTTTCTTTTCTTTCATGAGCTGCAACTGTAAATAGTCAATCATCTACTTTTTTCTTGTCTCAAGGCATTTTGTGGTAAATCAATGTAATTTTTAAAATTTAGGCATACAGCATGGTAACAGGGTCTTCCAGCCCACAAGCCCATGCCACCCAATTAACCTACAATCCCCGTATGTTTTGAACAGTTGAGGGAAACCGGAGCACCCGGAGGAAACTCACGCAGACACGGAGAATGAACAAACTCCTTACAAACACAGCCGGTTTTAAACCCGTGACGCTGGTGCTGTAAAAGCATTGCGCTAACCACTACAGTAACTGTGCCACCCCAATTGTTGTCAGTGTATCTTATGGACTGTATGTTACTAAAAACTCTCGAAAACTTCTACAGGTGTACCATGGATAGCATTTTGGCTGGTTGCATCACTGCCTGACACAGAGGTCCCAATGCTCAGGACAGGAAAAAACCCCCAGAGGGTTGTTAACTTAACCTGCAACATCACGGGCACTAGACTTCACTCCATTGAGGACATCTACAAGAGATGGTGTCTAAAGAAAGCAGCCTCTGTCCTCAAGGACTCCCACCATCCCAGGCTATGCCCTCCTCATTCTGCTACCATCAGGGTACAGGAGCCTGAAGGTGAGCACTCAGCCGTGCAAGGTCAGCTTCTTCCCCTCTGCCATCTGATTTATGGATGTTCAATAAATCACAGACACTGCCTTACTTTGCCTTTTCCTTGCAGAAATTGGAAAATTCAGTGCTTTTTGCAGAGCTGCAGAACACCTTGATGTTCCTCGTGTTATCTTTTGAACTTCACTCCAGCAGTGGATGGATCAGACAGGGAGGTGGATTGAGAATTAAACTGCCATGAAACACGAAACCCAGCTTTACCTCCGTGAACTGAGTACAGGTGCTCGACTTGGTGATTACCCATCCTGCATTTGGTTTCTCCAAGGTCACAGAGACGACGGTGGGAACACTAACCACATTTGGCCACGTTGGAAGATGAGCAAGTCAATAACCAATTCAAACAATATCTTATCTACTGTCACGACACTTTGCAAACTTTGAGAATGCAAAATGAATTGTCTAACTTAAGGTAAGCTGTTCTTTCATTGTGCCCAGTATTATGCCCCTCATATTGATTCTGTCCCAGAAAAACCTCGGATAGACTGAAGGATCTGTGTCCAGCTGAATGACTGTGATAACCAAGAATATGCAATAAATTCAGGCCCAACCAGTCTCTCTCAAACATGCATGCACACCTGCTCTCTCTCACTCTCTTTCATACACGCACACCTGAAGAACAAATGATTATACTTTTCCAAATATTTATTTCCTTCCCTAGAATTGATTCCAGAAATGCTTTTCAAGGTCTGCTAGATCATCGAACATGGAATAGTACAGCACAGGAACAGGTCCTTCAGCCCATCTGACTGTGTCGAACTCCCTGCCATCTTGAACACTGGACTGATATCTACTTCCACCAACTCGCCTGACAGCCCCATTCAGATTTCTTACTACCTTCTGTGTGAAATAAACTTTCCTTTGAACACCCACCCTCCCCCCCCCCCCCCCCACTCCCCACACACCCTCACCCCTTACTTTAAACATGTCCTCTGTATTTAACATTTTTAACCTGGCAAAAGGATTCTAATCATTTAGCCTATCAATGTTTCTCACAAGCTTATAAACTTCTATTAGGTCTCTCCTCAGCATCTAGACTGTCCAGAGAAAACAACCCAAATTTATCTAACCTCTAATCCAGGCCACATCCTGATAAACCGCTTCTGTACCCTTTCTAAAGAGCACAGTTCCTGGAAATGGAGTGATCAAAATTGTACCTAATACTCCATTTTGGACACACAAATATAAAAGTGATGGAGGGATACCTATCAAGTATGAGGAGGAGTACATTATTAATATGATTTGGACTTCATGTCTGACGCAGACACATGGGTCAAAGGGCCTGTTCCTGTGCTGTACTATTTTATATTCTATGTCAAGCTTTCCTAACCAAAGTTTCACTCTATGTGACTCTAATCAAACTAAATTTCCCCTTGAGAATAATGGAGAAAGACTCCACTCAGTCAATTACATCTTCTGGTCCTTATTCTGCACTCTTATCTTGAGTGACTGACTATTTCTTCATATTATTAACGACCACATGGTTTGTCAAACACATGGAATCAGTAATTCTTCCCATAATGACTGCTCCCATCCAAAGAAAGGCGGAAACTGCTTTTTCTTTGCTGTGTTTCATTTTTAAAGTCCATTCATATAAGCAGCAATTAATGGTTCCAGTCTCCCTCTGAAGAAACATCTATTTCTCATTTGCAATAAGTAGGTCAAGTTAAATCCTCATCTTACTTTAACAGTTTATTCTTCTGCCATTAGAGCATGTAAGACCTGTACAGCTTTCCCACGTCACAGAGTCAGACAGCAGAGAAGCAGGCCTTTCAACCCATCATGTCCATGCTAGTTTTTTTTCTCCTGTACATCCAATTAAGTCTATGCCTTATTGGTTTAAGTATCTATGTAAATGCATCATATAGTGATTTTACCTAATTTCTCCACCTCCTCTGGCAACTCATACCAGATGTGTACCACTCTCTGTGCAGAAACTTGCTCTTCAGGTTCTCTTGAAAACTCCTTCCTCCCACCTTAAATATATGCCCTTTTGTCTTTGCTATCCTGACCCTGAGAAAAAGATTTTGAATATCTACCCTACCTATGTGGTCAACAACTAAACTGGCTCCCCCCCAGGCTTGCATGATGCAGAGGGTGGCTATCCACCCTGCCGGATGAAAAGCAAGACCCGCCAAAGGGTGGACAAACCCATCTGTAGGGTCAATGGCCATCGAGCAAACATGTGCTGTGAGGCATGGAAGGGGCATCCCTTGTATCAAAGCTTGGGTCTGGCCATTCACTACAACAGATCTTCCCCCAGCCGTCTTGGACCTCACTGTGCTACTGTATCTGAGGGGATGTCAAGAGAGTAGGTCTGGCTCTGTACAACCCCTACTCACCTAAATCCATTCACGCACACACTGTTCCCTTCTGAGCAGTGGGGTATCCTCATGCCAAACCCCACAAACTGACTGAAAGGATCCATCGTTATCCTATGGGATGGGGATAGCCAGAAGAAGAAGCTATTTAAGACATCAGAGCAGAATTAGGCAATTTAGCCCATCAAGTTTGCTTTGCTATTCAAATCAAGGGTGATGTTTTTTGTCTCTGCCCCATTGTTCTTCCTGAAACCTTGAAGCCCTTGCTAATCTAGATCCTGTTAACCTCCGCTTTAAATCTAAACAATGACTTTGCCTCCATAGTCACCTGTTGTAACATATTCCATAGGTTCATCACCCACTGGCTAAAGAAATTTCTTCTAATTTCTAAATATTCCCAAGTTCTTCTATACATCCATCAGCTTCATCTTGGAAAAGAAATTCAGTTTCTGCGATCTCACGCCAGAAATAAAGTCCTGCAATCCGGGCCACATCCTGACAATTTTCCTCTGTACTCTCTCCACACCTTTCCTCTTATGTACTTGCCAGAACTGTCCCCAGTATTTGGAGGGGGGGAATGGTGGTGGGGGCCCAACCAGTGTTTTGTAATATTTCAACATAACGTCTTAATTATTTGAATACATGTTTTCTGTAATAGTATATTATATTATATAATATTAGGACCTAACATGTGTATTCTATGTCAGGATTCTGATGTTTCAGATGCAATAAAAAGGAAAGTAAAAGAGGAAGGGAAGTTGCGCTACTGATTAGGGAGACAGTCAAATCAATACACAGAGAGGAATTGAGAGTGCCCTGCCTGGTTGCATCATTGTGTGGGATGGTAGCTGCAAAGCATCAGACTAGAAGTCATCAAAATGGCTGAGAAGATCACTGGGATCTCCCTTTCGTCTGTTGACATTTATTGGGAGTGTTGCTTAAATAGTGCTCAAAGAATTATCGGAGGTCCTTTCCATCCAGCGCACAATCTACAATCATCAAAGTGGAGTAGAAACATCAAAACTAACTCTGGTAGGTTTGGAAATAGCTTTCTCCCTGTAGGTAGTGTGACTGATGAACAGTAATTGAGTAAATCATGCGTAAATGTTTATTTACATTTACTTTATATTATATATTTCTGTGCATATATGATTAACATGTTCTCTGTCTGTGTGTGCGACGTGGTTGGGAGAAACACTGTTTTGTCTGATTGTATATGTACAGTCAGATAATAAGTTTGAAGTTGACATCCTGTAGGACGTATTCAATGAGGCAATATGGGTAGAGCGAAGTGCAGTCACAGTGGTGGGGTCACACTTTACGTCTCCCAATAGCCACCAGAAGGTAAAGGAGCAGAAACGTCAACAGATCATGGAAAGATGGGAAAGCAACTGTTAGAGTGGGGTCCTTAATTTCCCCACTATTAACTGAGAATCCCTTTGTGCTCAATGTTTAGGTGAGACAGGATATATTAGGCACATCCAGAAAGCTTACTTAACACACTATGTAAATAATCCAACCTGGGAAGGAACTATATTGGACCTTATAGGGGGAAGTGAACCTAGCTAGGTGATCGGAGTTTCAGTGGGAAAGTGATGGGAAGGTTGGGAAGGTTGATCACAGGCAGAGCCAGGGAAAGTCACCGAAGACATTCATAAACTTTTCCAGGTGTACCGTGGAGAGCATTCTGGGTGGTTGCATCACTGCCTGATATGGATGCACCAACTCTCAGGACAAGAAGAAACTCCAGAGGGTTGTTAACTCAACCTGCAACATCACAGGCACCAGACTTCACTCTATCGAGGACATCTACATGAGGCGGTGTCTTAACAAAGCAGCCTCTATCCTCAAAGACCCCCATGTAGGGCACTACCAGTATTCACAAAGACAAGCTTAAGAGATGATAGGCTTTAATACACAGAAGAAACTTGCTGGCTTGGATCCCAGCATAGGAATGGCGGCAAGATGGCTCGACCTTTATGGTCCAGGACTATGGGGGAGGAGTCATAGGGTATGGGTCATCCATCAGCAGGCCAGCTCCATATATACAACCAATAATGATAACTATATACAATGGAGGAAACATATCACCACACCTCACCATGCAGGCCATGCCCTCTTCACTCTGCTACCATCGGGAAAAAGGTACAGGAGCCTAAAGGTGAGCACTCAGCGGCACAAGTACGGCTTCTTCCCCACGGCCATCAAATTCCTGAATGAACAATAAACCAAAGGCACTGCCTTATTTTTAACACACTATTATTTTTATAGTAATGTTTTAAGATGGTTATGATATGAATGTTTGCACTATGACCCTGCCACAAAACACCAAATTTCATGCCTTGTTCATGACAATAAATTCTAATTCTGAAATATTGAGATAAGTGATATAATTGCATTTCCTACACAAAGTAAATAGAACAAGTTTCAGAAGCTGAAACTATTATTAGTGACAAAGATATCCAAAAGAAAGCAAAACATTAGTGATGATAAAGTTGAGCATTCTGAGAAAGTTTTGGAAGTAACAGTCATCTTGGAAAAAGTAGCAGTTTCTGAAAATGATTTAGTTTATAATCTCAATTTCTCCTTTCATTTCTCTTCACATCTTGAGATGCACAGTAATATAAGTCATCTTGCAGAGAGCAAGTTTGCACTCTGAAGAAATAGAAAGTGCATTTATCATTTATATGATATTTAACAAATTCTATCTCCCTGCTGGATTCTTGTCATTTGTATTAAATTAGGTACAAGCTTAGCCCTGTATTATGTACATTTGGTATAATGCAATTTGGCAGCCTTCCTCCAATTAGTCAAGTGTGTTTAATAAATTTGACACTCCTACGTGGTTTGGAATCAACAGTGGGCATCCAAAACTTTTATTAGCACTGATGAGTTGAGATCTGTTGGGAAAAATCTCCATTTCATTTAACAAAATGGCTTCCTCATTTTTATTTAGTGTTCTTGGGACACTGCATTCACTATCCATTGGTAAAATAAGTTGTATTCATTAATTCATGGATTTCTAACAACAAATGGAGATTATTCAGCCCCAAATAACTTTCCCTCGCTGTACCTGATCATAACTGATCACTTTAATGCCTGGAGAGTCATAGTAGATAACAAGGCAGAATAGACATTAAAATTCTCAACTGAAGTTTAACACAGAACAAGATGCTTTAGTGTGAAAGGAAGTGTTATGAATGGAAGGTGTGAGGTGAGGTTAGATAGCTGTGGAAAGGGTGTTCAAGAAAAGTTGTGCTCCATGAAACCAAGTCTGTAAGAATGTAAACCAGGCACAAGGATTTGTTTATCAAGTGACAGGCTTAAAAAGTAGGGAAGTTATGCAGAATGTTCATTGAATGTGATTTAATCATACAGATATTTTGTCATAAATTAAAATTAAAATGCATTTACAAGGTAGAAGCTGATTCCAGCCGCTGAAATCTTTGCTACCGAATTAACCTACCAGTTGCGTACATTTTGGAGGGTGAGAGGAAACCGTAGCGCCCAGGGAAAAACCAATGCAGGTCACGGACACATCGTGTAAACTCCATACAGGCAGCGAAAGGTTTGAACCCGGGTCAGTGGCGCAGTAGTAGCTTTGCGCGAAATGCTTCGTGAACCGTGCTATAGAAACTGCTAAATGTGTCATCGTATGATGTAGAAATAATGAAGATGGTCCAAAGCAGACTTACAAGGTTGATGTCAGAAACTCAAGGGAAAGTGTGGACTGTTTTGGTCTCTTGAGGAAAAACTAATAAAGGTCTAACATTTCTACCCTTGGATGCTGCCTGACCTACTGAGTTCCTCTAGTACTCACTATTTGCTCTATATCAAATCCTCCTATCTAGATCTAAATCCATTTTGTTGATATAAGATGCAAGTGCTACTGGCCGATAGTCATTAAGGAACGTTACTACACTCCACTTGGGCACCAACATGATTGATGCGTGTTTGAAACAAGTGGGTACCTCACCTTACTGGAGAGAGATATTGAAGATATCTGTGAATACAGATAGGCTGGTGAGCAGAGGTTTTTAATACTTGGCCAGGTACTCCATCCAGGCTGGATACTTTCCCTGGATTCACTGTCCTGAAGTTAGTATGTGCGTCAACCTCAGATACGGACAGGATGGGATCATCGGTGGACGTGGAGGTGCCTACAGGTGGTTCTTCGCTGTTACTGAGGTCAAATCATGTGTAGTAGGCATCTAGTTCTTCTGGGAGTGAAGCTTTGCTGTTTGCTACTTCACCAGATTTGATTTTGTAACAGGTTATGGTATTTTAACAAGCCACAGCTGTTGGGTGTGTCCCTTGCTGTTTCCATTTTCATCTGGAATCTCCACTTTGCCCAGGAGATAGCTTTTTACAGGTCATACCTGCTCCTATTGCACTCATCTGGATCTCTGGACAAAAATGCCTGTGATCTGACTCTCAGCAGTTTCCGGATTTCATTGTTCATACAGGTGTTTTGGTTGGGGAAATCCCTGAATGATTTGGTGGGGACACAATCACCCGCAGCTATTTTGATAAAGACTGTGACAGCCCTGATGTAATGATTCTGATTCTTAGTTGAGTCCTTGAACACCGTCCAATCCGCCAATTCAAGGATGCCCTGTAAACATTCTTCAGCCTCCTGTGACCACCTTCTAGTGAAGTATAACAGCGACTTCACTTCCTGAAAAGACTATAGTGGCAAGGCTACCAGCCACCATTATGTCAACCTTTTGTAGGAGCTCTTTTAAAAGCATCCTGTCTGGCTACATCACAGTGGGGTACAGATCTGTAGAGAAATAGGTCAGAGATCAATCCACAGAACCATAAGAGCAGCAGAGTGGATCACTGGAGTCTCCCACACCACCCCCCCACCCCCTTGATGTGATCTACCGGAATCGTTGTCTGAAGAGGTTGTCCAAAATCATTAAGGATACCTTTCACTGTGCACACAGAGTTTTTCAGCTGTTCCAGTTGGAGAAAAGATACAGGGGTATCAGAGCCAGTACCACCAGGCTGAGGAATGGCTTCTTCCCAAGGAGCAGTGAGAATGAGCCTCAGGTGGTTAGTGTGAGTAGTTCCTTTGGTCGTTCAGCATTCTCACTGCCTATGGAAAGAAGCCGTTCCTCAGCCTGGTGGTTCTGGCTCTGATAATCCTGTATCTCTTCTCCAAGGGAACAGCTGAAAGACACTGTGTGCACGGTGAAAGAGTCCTTAATGATTTTGGACAACCTCTTTATTTACTTGTTTAGATGAAATACTTGTCTTACATATCTATTGTTTGTATGTGTGTTATGTCTGGTTGTGTGTCTGCGTGCTTTGTACTGAGGACTGGTGAAAGGTCTTTTGTTGGATTTTACTTGTACAACCTGATGGCAGTAAACTTGATTTGATAATTAACCTTAATTTATCTCAGACTCTGAAGAAAGAGGACTGATGTTAATTACGACAACATCATGTGATGTCATGTATGTACTCTGACAATAAATCTAAAATCTGAATCTGAAGCCCTTCCTCTCATCATATCCACCCTTTGCCCAGCATTTCCTGCACACATTTCTGACGTCCACCCATCCACACACTTTGACTCTTGACTTGGACTTGTAGGATTCATTTCTACACTTGGCAATCTACTTAGTAGCTGAGGCATTAGAGATCTGGGAGGATGGAGAACCATTCTCAGCCTGCAACTCTTCACATCTCCAGATGGAAAAGCAGATTTTCTTCCTGAGGGGTGGAACAGATTCAGAGCCAGAGCTCTGAGGCATATGTGTGTGTAAGTATGTAATTGCTCAACCAATATGCTTGCAAGGAAACTGACAGGTACATTCAAATTTCAACTCTGGCATTTCGGACAACAGCCAACCTGGAGTACAAATTGTCTTAACAATTCCCATGGTCAGGACAAGATATTTTCCCATCCAGCACTGTGGATTTGGTGTGTGGTATTTCCAGTTCTCTTATGGTTGGTGCAGATATTTTGAACAATTAAAATCACTGATACATATGCATTTACCAGTATATTATAGTGGAATTTGAACATCTTGCAAAAAAGTATGCACATTGCAGATGGTGATAAATTGCACAGAATTGTCTGCAGAAATGGTTTAATGAGTACATCAATGATGGAGAGATGAGAAAATACAAGAGACAATGAGAAAGAGTGAGAGTGGATGAGAAAACTGGCAGAAGAAGGCGATAGGCAAAGGAAGAAATCTAAAGGGAGGGGGAAGGGAAAAAAATAACAAATACGATGAGGTAGAAGAAAGGGAGAGAGAAAGAGGCAAAAGCAAAAGAAAGACAAGAGAGAGCAAGATAGAGAGAAGGTAGGAGTGGGGTGAGAGAGAGAGGGGGAGAAAGAGAGAGGATAGAGTGGGGAGAAAGAGAGAGAGAGAGAGAGAAGGTTTGGATGGGGTGGGACAAATGGTGGTGTGGGGTTGAATTCCCATTGCCTGCAATCTCATTGCTTTTGGATGTTTCCAGCTCATTTAGCAGAAATGTTCCCACCTCACACCAATCCAGACCAGAGAATAATCTCCTCCTTTGCAAGAGTGAGCATGTTTGGTGCAGAGTAATGCTAATGGTAACTATTTAAACACCCATTTAAACGCCCATTCATTGGAGGTCCCAACACCATAGCCGCCAACCCAAGCCCTGGCCCCAGCCGCCAACCTCCCATGATGACTCGTACCACATGGCTCCCAACACAGACTGCCACTGGAGTCCTGATCTTGTTGCTGGATCCCACTCACTTCTCCCCCTAACTACTCCTTCCCTATCTTCCTACACCTCTCCCTACTCCATCCCAATCTCCCCCACCTCCCCCTCTGACCTCCCCAACCCCTTCCACCCCAACATCCCCCGAACCCTCCTCCTCCTCCCTCCATCTCCACCCTCTCTCCCCCCAACACCCTTCACAACACTGATTCCCACTCTGACCCCTACTTGGTCTTTGCTATCCCCTCTGACCTTGCCTCTCTGAGTTGGAGTGTTCGGTCCTCGGTAGAGGCCTCACATTTGTCTTCCTCTCCCACATCTAAATGAGTTCCACGCACGCCATGATGCCGAACTCTTCTTCCATTGCTTCCACCTCTGTGCTTACTTCCATGAACATGACTCTAAACCCCACAACCCCCCTCCCCCAACAGCACTCAAGACCTTTTCTCCTGCTTCAAACCTTTCTTCCTCCTCCTGAACACTTCATCCTGGTCAGCTGCCCGCTCTGGTTCTTTATATTTCCAATTGCTGCCAAAACATCAACTCTCTCATCTTTATCACCCCTCTCTCATATTCTAATCTCACCTCCACTCAACGCTCTGCCCTCCACTCTCTCCACAACAATCCCAACCTCACCATCAAACCCGCAGTCAAAGCTGGTGGTGTGGTCTGGAACACTGACCTTTACCTTGCTGAGGCCAGTCAACAGCTCTCAGACACCTACTCCTATTGCTCCCTCCCACAGGACCCCACCATAGGTCATCAAATCACTGTGTCCAACATCATCTCCTCGCTCATCACTTTTGATCACATCCCTCCAATAGCCATCAATCTCATTGCCTCCCATCCCTGCTCTGCTCATTTCTACCTCCTACCCAAGATACACACACACAACCATTCAGGTAGACCCATTGTTTCTGCCTGCTCTTGCCCCACCAAACTAGCTTCATCTTCCCTTGACTCTATATTTTCTCTCCTGGTCCATTCCCTCCCCACTTACATCTGCGACACCCCTTCAATGACTTTAGATTCCATGAACTGGATCACCTCATCTTCATCCCCATACAGGAAGTCTGAAAGCATTTTGCTTCTTTCTGGACCAAAGATCCTACCAGTCACTCTCTACCATCACCCTCCTCTGCCTGGCAGAACTTTCCCTGACTTTAAATAACTTCTCCTTTAACTCATCTCACTTGGTCTAAATTAAAGCAGAAGCCATCAGTACCTGCATGGGTCCCAGCTACGCCTGCCTGTTTGTGGGCTTTGAGGAACAATCCATGCTACACTTCACTTGTATATCACAGGGCTGATTTAATGCACCAAAAGCTCCTTTTGTGGCCTTCTATATGTCGAAGAGACCGGCAGCAGACTGGCAGATTGCTTCGCTGAGCACTTCCACTCACTCCGCCACGACAGAGACTTCCCAGTAGCCAACCATTTCAATTCTGAGTCACACTCCCATGCTCAAGGCCTTATGTATGATCCCACTCTGACCATCCGCAGATTGAAGAAACAACACCTGCTGGAGACTGGCATCTGGATCCTCTCCAGCCAGATGGCGTATCGACTTCTCTGCTTTCTCCTAACTTGCTCGCCTTTTCTTTACCCTCTCGCTTTCCAGTTTTTCCATTTCACTCCCTTCCCCCTCCATCCACTTGATCACTGCTGTCCCCTCCCTCCCTTCTCTACCTATTATCTCCTGCCTTTGTCACCCACCCCCCCCCAACTTTTCTCCCCACCCCATCCATTGATTCGGACGCCCGCCGACATTCTTCCATGCCTTGATGAAGGTATATGTCGGTGAGGTATTTTTTACCTTTGCTACATAAAGGACACTGTCCAGCTGAGTTTCTCCAGCATTTTGTGTTTGTACTTCAACTACGGTGTCCACAGATTTCCATGATATACTTTCCTATATGTTTGTTTTAGTACAGTATGTACCTATAAGAGGTTCAAGCAATCTCTTTGTTTGTTCACACTAATTGTATCAGAGCTTAAAATATTTATTCTGTGTTTTGTACTTTTGCCATGCTCCTCACAAATCAGTTTCCATGTGTCACATGGTGAATTATTTACATTCTATTGTATTATGCACGCTATACATGTAAGAACGTAGAGAGAGAAGGGACGAAGGAGCAATGCATTCATCCATGAGATATATATGCTGCGTGATGTGAGAAATTGAAGGGGGGGGGGAGACGAGGACAAAGAAATGCAGAAATAATGAAATAAAGAAGAAGAGAGGCAAAATAAATGGAACTAAATGTCAGGGCTTTACAGAGATAAAGGGTAACATTGCATTCCTGTGAGATTTCGATTTTTCAGTTTATCAATTAACTCAATTACATCTCTCGACGTGACATGTGCGAATTTGCCTGGCAATAGTTCAGCAGTAAAGAGCGATTATACCTTGTATCCCTTTTCAAACAAAATGGTTAAATTCCTCCTCAGGTCTTTGTTGAAGAATTTCAGTGTACAAATGTAGGGTTGACAGATCACTATGTCACTTGCACTAAGGAGTGACTGATGCATATAATATTGATTGTGAGGTTTTTGAAATTAATCATTTATTCAGTGGGCTACTGGCTGCTTCAAACCCACCGTCTCAATTATACCTCAATATGTTGGTACCACGGGCAGCTAATTCATGGTTCCTGCTGCTTTTGCTCTGAGATTTGATGGTCCATAAATTAATGATTGCTGTTAGTATTGTTCCAACATCATTTAACTGTTGGAGGTTCCCAGACATACCCCCCTCCTTCTGTTCTCAGTGCTCCTGGTGCATGCGACCAGCTGCCTCAGCTGCGGCTTATTGGATGGTAATCGTTCCCTGGAGGTATGAAGGTCGTGGGTTCAAATCTAACTTCAGTAGGTTCACCACAATAAACCCAGCACGATGATTCAGTGCAGTGCTGAGGTGGTGTGGACTTGCCATTTCAGATAAAATGGCAAACTGAGATCTCTTCTGCTCTCTCAGGGGGATGTTAAAGATCAAATCAAAGGGCAGGAAGTCTGCTATCTTAGTAAATGCTTATTCCCCAAGTATTCATCTAGTTGATTAACTTAAGAGGCATTAACGTTGTAGGTACAATTTACTGAAGGCTAAGCAGGCTGCACCAGTGCAGATGTTGATGCTCCTTGTAAACCTCCTCACTTTATTTATTTAATTTAATTTAGAGATACAGCTCGGTGACAGGCCCTTCCACCCCATGAGCTTATGCCGTCCAATTACACACAAATGAATGAACGACAAATGGGCGTATTCACCCCGTTGGTCTTTGGGACGTGGGAGGAAACCGGAGCGCTTGGAGAAAACCCTTGCAGACACAGGAAGAACATACAAACTCCTTATAAACAGTGGTGGATTCGATCCCTGGTCACTGGTGCTGCACTAACCAGAACTTTACTCGCCCTTGCAACTTCCTCAGTACAAATGCTGATGCTCCTTGTAAACCTCCACATTGCATCACCAGGTCTTCATTCCTTACATCTCTATGCGAACACCATCAGAATTTCTACAATGCCTTTGCACCTTTAACTATACCCTCTACACTTTTTGACTTATTGTAACATTGCATCTGACATTCTTTGACTTAATACTACACTCCGCACTCTTCTACACTGTAATATTATACCTGACATTTCTGTTTAATTCTGGGTTGACTTACCTAGATAGCACACAAAAAAAAGCTTTACACTGTAAACATGACAATAAACAATTCAATTCAGTGAATTGAAAATGAATGAAAAAATGACAGCGCTGTCACTGGTGCAGACCTGCAGGGAGCAAGGAGTGGAGATACAACGCTCCAGCAGGGTCCAACTTCCCAGACAAATGCCGTTGGCTCTGCACGGGCTTTGAAACCCCGTTAAAAGAGCCTGTCGGTAGGTTAATTTAAAAATCTCACGACCAAGGAGTCTGTGCCCAAGATGGCGGCGCCTCTAATTGGCAGCAGCCAAAACGGGTTATTGACTCCAGGGAAGCAGAGGACAGGAGCAGGGCATCAGAAAACAGGGAGACCATCCCCCGTCTGAGAAGGACAAGCAGGGGGGACGGTGACCATGGCAAAGGACCAGTGAGGGGATTTGCAGCTGAAAGACCAATGCACGCGGTGGGCTGCTGGCAACTCGAGGCGAGGAACCCACGGAAGCTGTGGGCTGCCTGAGACAGCCGTCAGGAGACGCGCCGGGCTGCGGACTGCTGGAGACTGGCTCGAAATTGGCTGAAGGGGTACCTGGTATCGGAACCAGAATGCGAGGGGGTGCCAAAGGCACTGAAGACTTCCTGACTGTGTCGGAGGTTCGGATCTGGAGCTCAGGATGCCAATGGTTTGGACTGGATTCTGTGTGTCTGTGGAAGCAGCGGAAGTGCTGGAGGCGATAGGTTCAATCCAGACCTCCTGTGCTGACCATGTGGAGTTTGCATATTCTCCATGTTGCTTATTTAGCTGCTGCATAGTGTGTAACATTGCAGCTAGTGAGGAAGTAATGAGGTCATGAGGAGGATAGAGTGATGGAGACATCCTGCATGAAATCAGCCTCTCTGGCCCACACAGACCAAAATGTCCCACCTGCCTAGATTTGGATGATATTACTTTCCTCTAAAATCTATTCCATCCATGTATCCATCCAAATTCTGGTTAAACTTTGTAGCAGTTCATGCCTCAACTACCTCCTCCGGCAGCCCATTCCGTGCATCCACCATCCTCTGTGAAAGGAACAGATCACCCCTCAAGATCTTATTAAATCTTTCCACTCCTCACCTTGAACTTTTTTCTCTAGTTACTATCTCCTCTATACTCGGAGGGGGGGGGCGGGGGGGAGGGGGTGGGGGGCGGGGGGGGAGGGGGTGGGGGACGGGGGGGAAGACTGCGCTTTGACCTGATCTTTTCCTCTCCTTATTTGATGCACCTCCAATGAGGTCACCCTGTACCCTGGGTAGGATGAACGTAAACGGGTGTTTGATGGTTGGCATGGACTAGATGAACGGTTTCTCACGAGTTTATGATCTTGCACAGTTGGGAATACATGCTTCTGATATACAAGATTGAGCAAAGGTTCAGGAATGCATGTGTTTTGCACTCCGTTGATTAACTACAGTCAGAAGATGAGAAATACTGACTGTTAATTTAGAAAATCTTCTTCCTCAGAAAGGTGATGGTAATCTGTGCATTGCATCAGCGCAGGGGAAAAGTGGGACAGAGTGAGTGGGTGCAAGTGGGGGAGAAAATCTGTTTTAATACTCTCTCCGAAACTGTGTCTCACCCCGTACATCCAAAGCCCATCATTTGCAGCAGATACTGCCCATGTCACTTCCCAAATCTGACATGACTGTTATTTAATGGAGAACATCATTATAACTGCCTGTGTGGGACCCTGACCTCTTGGCAGAGTGAGCAAAGAATTTCATTCTCTCAGTCTGGACTGACTTTAACTTGAGTCCCAAGGTATTGGGGCTATGGTCAAAGCAATTATACTGCTCAATGCCCTGCAGGATTTCAATTATTAGTAGACTGACAGAAACTGTTAGGATCCCTTAGCATGCATCTTAGTCTTTAAGTGAACTTTAAGACTGCTCAGTGTTTTGTGACCTTTAGGGAAACCCGACTTTCAAGAGTTTTTGTAACTTTCACTGCATATGGCAGATAGAAATTTTCATTGTCAAACTGAACCAATTAAACTTGTACTGCAGAGGAATTTAAAAATGCACTGTGGAGGTCAAAGATGATAAGTGGGGGGGGGGGGTGTTGTGATTGAAATTTTATGATACTGTACTGTTCAACACATCACATTTAAGTGAATGCCATGATTCACATATACCAGTTACACAGAAATTGATTTTAAGTAGAATCGTAGAAAATTGAGCATGACTAGGGCCATTTGGCCTTTCAAGCCTGCACCACCATTCTTCAGTACCTTATTCTTACTTTCTCATCATAACCATTTGCCATATGAGCCGCATCAATCTCCCTTCTGATAGATCTAATGAATTGGCCTCAACAACTTTCTACAATAGGGAGCTCAACAAGTGCATAACCCTCTTGAGTAAAGATGTTTCTCCTCATTCCAGTCCCAAATGGAGGCCAACAAGAAATCCTGCTGACACTGGGGTCTCACACAATGCACAAAAGTGCTGGAGAAACTCAGCAGGTCACACAGTACCCGGAGGAAGTGAAAGGCAGTCGGTGTTTCAGGCCTGAGTCCTTCATCAGCTGAAATGTTGACTGTCCTTTTACTTCCTATGATTCAGCACGACTTGCCAAGCTTCTCCAGCAGCTTCGTGCATCAGCCCAAAATGGCTTCCCCCTTATCCTTAGATCACGACCCTTGTTTGGAACACTGGGAACATGCTTAATTAAGACCTAAAGCATGGCATCAGATCCTTCTGGTCCACAAACCAGGGCCCTAAAATGCACACAATTAACCCATATTCCCTGTATGTTTTGGAAGAAACCAACGCACCTGGAGGAAACCCACAAAGACACAGGGAGAGCATACAAACACCATACAGACATCCCAGAGTTTAAAACTGGGTCGTTGGCTAACCATAATGCATCTTCCTGCATCTAACATAGAAACACATCCTCCCTTCTCTGGCAGGCATGCATGTTCTAAGTTATATGGTAAGTTATATAATCCATTTGACCAACCATTAACTTGCACTGAGCAACAAAAATACAGGTCAACTTGGTGTTCATGGAATGCTGTCTGCTGCAAGAATGACTTTTGAGTGCAGATGCTTTGTTCACCACATTAAATCATTTTGTAATTGTGCAGAATTGCATCTTCATGGAGATGAATTTTAATGCATTTTGAGACACAGAGAGAGTGGTGCCAAAGCTCTGTTTCTTCCGCCATTCAATGAACGAGCAAGTGAATAAAACCTCTAACTGGCTCCTCCCACAGATTCATTGAAAATGCATCAATGGCTCCAAAAGAAAAATTATCAACAGGGTCCACATCCAGAACAATAAATATTTTCTCAGCAGTCAGAGGTCATGCTTGATATCAAATGGATCCTGCGGGTGAAAAATGAAAAGAAACTTATCTATATATCTTTAAAGGAGGTAGGGCAGGCTGACAATGTGGATAAAGGAGCATACGAGTGCCTAATCTTCAGAAGCTGAGTCCAATATAAGTTAAGTTAACCTTTCAAACAAGACAACTTCAGTCAACACTGGAATATTGCATTCAGTTTGAAAGGCTGTGAGGACCACAGGAATGATTTACCATCATGTTCCAGGGACAAAAAATTTCAGCTCCAAAATTACAGGGGATGAAGAATTACTAGAAGAACTCAACAGGTCAGAGAGTATCCATGGTCAGTCAAGGTTTTGGGTCAGTAATCTTTATCAAGACTTTGTTGCATCTTAATAAAGAGTCCAGAATGGATCCTTTACTTCCTCATTGGAAATTGGAAGCAACGCTGTGGTAAACCACTGTTATTTTGCCGGCTGGACATGTATCCCGAGACCGATCCTATCCATACCCCTTTGCATGTTTCCCAGTCTTCCTGCCACGATCAGTCGATGAGGTTGGTTGTTGTTCCAGTCTATAGTCAATAAAAGCTTATCAGTTTCACAACCTTAGTCTTTTGTGGTAATTGACGGTACATCAATTTTATTGACTATATTTTTCAAAGAAAATGGAGCAATACCTGAAACCCGAGAGACTCAACATATCCTTTGACACCCCAAACACATTCAAACTCTGGCTATGTTGCTTTGAGGACTTCCAGACGGCGACCACGAATATTGTTAACACGGACGAGGACAGACTTAAGCTCGTTTTCTCACCATTTGGACCCTGGTCTTCCTGATGATCAATGACACCAAATCATATGTAGAGGCCATGGGTACACTGAAGGTCCAAGAGCGAATGATGTCTATGCATGGCATCTCCTGGCCACCAGTGAGTTGAGCGCCAAGTACCTACAGGCCCTCCAGGCCCACTGCACAGCGTGCATCTGCAAGGCCATGACGGCTGCCCAGAATGCAGAGGGCATCTGGCCCAGATACATAAGACAATTACTCCTGGAGCAGAAGGTAATTGAATTAACAGAGACACTGGAGGTTGCCCTCCAAAGCTCAGGCAACTACTCAGCTGTCTCTTGGTCGCCACGGGCGCCAATATTGTGAGATGGAGGACCGTCTCGTGCCATGAGCAAAGGGTTTGCAGGCATCATCGCAAACCTCTAGTGACCTGACCTCAGCTACTGTGACGACTGATCGCCCCAAATTCTACTTCTACAAGCAGGTCAAGCACTCGAGGAAACATTGCTCTGCCAAGGAGGTGGTATGCTCTAGGTGTGAGAAAAGAGGACATTACGCAAACGTAACCTGCGAAACCTAGCAGCTCTGGATACGGTCAGCTGCCACCCCAGGCAGTGCAATTGGCACCATCTCCTCAGCGGACCAGAGATGCCATGTACGAGTCACAGGGGCCGCCATTTTGGGCCGCGCAGCCAGCGCCATCTTCTCAGGCCTGCAGTACCGTGGGGGTACGACGAAGGTGGCCATCTTGGCCACTCAGGCCCTCATCGGAATCGGACATGAGTCCATCACCCATAACCAAGAGGAACCACGCAAACTCGCCAGGTCCATGATGGACATCAAGGTAAACGGGTGCGTAACAAACTGCTTGTTTGATAGCGAGAGTACAGAAAGCTTGGTTCACCCCAATACCGCGAAACACCTATCCCTCGAAGTGCAACCAGTCAGCCATAAGATATCACTCGTGTCTAAATCCCACACAGCATATGACGGTGACCTTGACCATTGGAAGTACAGTTTACAAACACTTTAGGCTTCTTGTCATGCCATGCAGCCATGCGGAAAGATAGGCTAGACTGGGATGTTTGCTTCGGAAAAGACAAAATCAATGGAAGTTAAACAAGAAAGTCTGCAATCATTGTGAAATTCTGGAGAAACTCTACAAGTCACTCAGCATTCTATAAGTAGCAAAGATAGATACATTAAAAAAAGGTTTCAGACTTGAGCTCTTTGTCAAAGTATCAACAAAATGCAGGCCTGCATAAAATGGTGAGGGGAGGGGCAGGGGGCACAGGCTCACAAGGAAGAAGACATATGTGAATATGGGTGGCATGGTACAAGAGAAAAAAGGTGAGGTGATGGGGGAGGGGATAGCTTTCTGAATGGAGAGGGAAGGGGTGGAGAGCTGGAGAAAAAGAGTCAGAGGGAAAGGGAAAAGAGGGAGACAGGGGAGTCATCTAGCAGAAACCAAATAATTAACAAAATAACATGGAGATGATGATTGTTATGTCTCTTGTGCTACTTGGGAGGTTTCTTAAATTACTTTTAGATGCAAGATTCAAATAACAAAAGAGACTTTACTTACTGATGCCTTCTACCATATCAGGAAACTGTTCACACACATATAGACATATACATACGCCCCACAGTGGTGCACTGCAGTTACTACAGGGTGTATTCTTGCACGGTTAAAAAATAGTTCACATTATCCTGACTCTATAACAATGTTAATATCATCCATTTGGTAAGCGTCCAGACAGAATATCAGGTGCAACTCCTCTTTATTGAATTTTATAATAAGATGAAATGCTGAAGCAGGGGTTAATAGAAATGACATTTATTAGACAGGTCAAAAATTTGGGGCATGCCAAACGGAAGCCACCTGCAAATTGGAGGAGCAATATTTAATATTTTGCCTGGACACTCTCCAACCAGACTTCATGAACATTGAATTATATAACCATATAACAATTACAGTACGGAAACAGGCCATCTTGGCCCCTCTAGTCCACACCGATTTAAGAGAACTCCACTAGTTCTCCCTGTCCATCACCCTCCAATCCCTTCACATCCATGCACTCAGCCAACCTTCTCTTAAATGACAAAATTGACCCTGCTTCAATTTCCCTTCTCCCAAGTCTCTCTCTTTCCCTTTTCTTTCCTTCAGCTTCCCAAACCCCTTCTCCTACCAGAGAGCTACCCTCGCCCCATCACTTCTGAGCTTCTTTTCTTCTCTACCCTCCCCCACCCATAATCATCTATGACCTCTTACCTGTAGTCTGTGCTCCTCCCCTTGCCCATTCATCCCTCACCTCCTCTCCTCTTCCCTTCTCCCCCACCTTTTTATTTAGGTGCCTGCCTATTTTCACTTAGGTAGAGCCCAGGCCTGAAATATTGCATATTCTTCCTGTGTCACCTGCTGAGTTTCTTCAGAACATTTGAGTATTGTACTCAACTCCAGTATCTGAAGACTTTCTAGTATAACTGGCATGGAGTTCAAACAATCAGTGGAAGAATTAGATGAGATGAAGGGATGGCCTGGATATCACTGCCTGAGATAATAATTGTGCATTTGGCTCCCGACCTAAGGCTCCGTACCCAATGCTGGCACGTGTTATTACGCTGGCCAGCTACTTTCCAAAGAGCAAGGATATGATGGGCTAAAAATCTACTTTCATGCTGTAAAGAGTAAATGATTCTAAAAAACAAAATGAAAGAAAGATCAGCTCTGCTTGAATTTCAAGAACTAATATGGGCCGACCACCTTCTGTGCTGTTATCATTCCATAATTCCATGACTTAAAAGATTCCTCTATAGTTGGTTATGAAGAATTCTCTGCACATTCAAAGATGCTCTCTGATTAATGCTTCCCCGAAACTCCTTGATGCTTGAATGTAGTGGTCTTTAGATGATTAAAGCAATGCAGTGAAGGGTGGCAAAAAATAGGATCTGGGTGAAAGATTAAGCTTCAAAACAGATTATGCCTTTTCTGCCTAGACCACAAGTGCTTGGAAACAGATACAGCAATAACAACTACCTCAGTCCTTGACATCTGTCCTCATCAGCTAATTGGTAGACACACTTCAGTGCTGTGAATCGCAGCTCAAGGTTGCCAGGAGTGAGAGATGTCTGTCTTTTTAGTCTTGCAGGCTGGCACTTTAAAACAAAATCTTCCAATAAGATGAAAATCAAGAAGGAAATTATGGAGATAATAGATTTACAAGATCAGTCGGTTTCACTATTCACAAACTGGATCAGAACTCAGATGCTGGAAAAGGGATAGGAGGCGGTGTGTGTTTTTCATTAATATTGGGTGGTGCACGGATATTGGAGTTATGTCGACCTCCTGCTCAACTGCCTTAGAGCAAATCTTGATTAAATGCAGACCTTTCTATCTGCACCAAGAGTTCTCATCAGTGATTCTCACTGGAGTATATATCCCTCCTGATGCCAATTGCAAACAGGCACATACAGAATTGCATGATGTAGTCAGTAAACAAGAGATAGCCCAGTCCAATGCACTACAAATCTTAGTTGCTGACTTTAACCATGCCTGTGTCAAGAAAACCCTGCCCAACTACCACCAGAATGTAACATGTTGTACTAGAGGGCCCAGCACATTTGATCGCTGCTACGCCAAGATAAAGAAGGCCTTCCGTTCTTTCCCCAAGACTGCATTTTGGCAAGTCAGATCACCAAGTTGTGCTCTTTTTCCTGTCATTCAGATAGAGCCTAAAAAGAGAGGATCCAGAGGTCAGGACAACTAGAAAGTGGTCACAGGAGGCTGAAGAACAGTTACAGGACTTCCTCTAGTCCGCAGATTGGGCAGTCGGTCTTCAAGGGCTCAGCTGAGAATCTAAACAAGTACACCAGCGCTGTCACAGACTTTATCAAAACAGCTGTGGATGAGTGTGTCCCCACCAAATCGGTCAGGGTTTTCCCCAACCAGAAGTCCTGGATGAACAATGAAATCTGGAACCTGCTGAGAGCCAGATCACAGGCATTTACATCCAGAGATTCAGATCAGTACAGAAGGTATAACGTGTGAAAAGCTATCTCCTGGGCGAAGTGGCGATTTCGGATGAAAATAGATACAACAAAGGACACCCGACAACTATGGTGGGGTCTAAATGTTATAGCCTGCTACAAAACCAATTCCAGTGCAGTAGCAGTTGGTAAATCTTAACTCCCAGAGGAACTCCATGCCTTCTCCACCTGATTTGACTATAGTAACAGGGAAGAACCATCCTGCTGCATCCCCTGATGATCCCATCCGCTCCATATCTGAAGATGATATGCGTGTGGCCTTCAGGAGAGTGAATCCAAGTAAAGCATCCAGCCCGGATGGAGTTCCTGTGCCTATCAACTTACATATATTTTCAACATCTCACTCTTGCAGGATGTGGTACCTAAAAATTTCAAATAGGTGTCAATCATACCAGTGCCAAGAAGAGCCAAGTAACCTGCCTAAACGACTATCGACCAGTGGCCCTCACATCAATAACGATGAAGAGTTTTGAAAGGCTGGTGTTGAAGCCGATCAGCTCCTGGCTGAGCGGTGACAAGGATACATTCCAGTTTGCCTAACATAGCAATAGGTCAACATCGGATTCCATCTCTGTGACACTGCACAAAGCCCCGGAGTACCTGGAGTGTAAAGATTCATCCTCAAGATGCTTTTTATCGACTACAGTTTGGCATTGAACACCACCATCTCCTCAAAACTGATCAGCAAACTCCAAGACCTGGGACTTAACGCCCCACTGTGTAATTGGATCATGGATCTCCTGACCTCCAGACCACAATCAGTGAGGATTGATAGGAACATCTCCTCTACAATCTCTATCAGCAGCTGATCACCACTGGGCTGCATTCTTAACCCTCTGTTCTACTCACTTTACACCACAGGAGGGACTTTGAAAACTTGGCTGAATGGTGCACCCACAACAACCTTGCACTCAAAGGAGCTAATTGTTGACTTAGGAAGAGAAAACCAGAGGTATACAATTCAGTGATCATTGGGGGAATCAGAGGTGGAGAGGGTGAGCAAATTTAAGATCTTTCCTGGACCCAACACACTAATGGTATTGTGAAGAAAGTGCATCAGCACCTCTATTTCCTCAGGAGATTGTGGAGGTTTGGTATGACACTAAAAAAATTTCTACAGAGTGTGATAGAAAGTGTGCTGGCTGTCTGCATCATGGTCTGGTATGGGGACACCAATACCTCTGAGTCCTCTAAAACGTAGTGGAGACATCCCAGGACATCACAGGCAAAACCTTCCCCAATACCAATAATATCTACAGGGAATGCTACCATCAGAGAGCAACAGCAATCATCAAGGATCCACATCAACCAGCACATGCTCTATTCTCGCTGCTTCCATCAGTGAAGAAGTATACGTGCCCCAAGACTCACACCACTAGTTTCAGGAACAGTTGCTACCCCTCCACCATCAGGCTCCTCAACGACAAACTCAATCAGGGACTCATTTAAGGACTCTTACTTGTGCACTTTATTGATTATTATATTCTCTCTGTATTGTACAGTCAGTTTTAAATGAGGGCATTAATTATTATGCTGGCACGCTTAGTGTAGCGATTAGCACACCGTTGCAACGCCAGGAACCAGGGTTCAAATTTAAAATTTGTGTTAAATGAATTACCTGATCAAAGTGAACTTTATATAATTAAAGACTATAATACTGATTTTAAAAAAAATATTTTGCACTGTCTTTAACTTTTAAATGGTGTGCAGTTTTGGTCACCTTATCTAAGGAAGGATGTTCTTGCAATGGAGGGAGTGCAGAGGCGATTCACCAGGCTGATACCTGGAATGGCAGGAATGACTTATGAGGAAAAATTGTGCAAATTGGGATTGTACTCGCTGGAGTTTAGAGGATTGAGAGGGGATCTCATAGAGACCTATAAAATTCTGGCAGGACTGGACAGAATGGATGCAGATGGGATGTTTCCAAGGATGGGAAAATCCAGAACCCGGGGCCATGGTTTGAGGATAATAGGCAAACCATTTAGGACCGAGATGAGGAGGAATTTCTATACCCAGAGAGTGGTGAATCTGTGGAATTCATTGCCACAGAAGGCAGTAGAGGCAAGTTCATTAAATATATTTAAGAGGGAATTAGATATATTTCTTCAGTATAAGGGTATTAAAGGTTACGGAGAGAAGGTGGGTCGGGGTACTGAACTTTAAGATCAGCCATGATCTCGTTGAATGGCGGAGCAGGCTCGAAGGGTCGAATGACCTACTCCTGCTCCTATCTTAATGCAGGTGTATAAGTTAGGTATTGGAAGAGTAAGTCTCAGTCAACCAGAAAATTTGCATATCTGGCATTAGTGTCTCCACATGACCGTATGTCAAATCTCTTAGAACACTGTCCAATAACTTACCTAATGTTGATGTCATGCTCACAGCCCATAATTTCGTGGCTTATTTTTGGAGCCTTTTGAAGAATGGAACAACATGAGCTACCCTCCGGCATCACACCTGTCGCTCAGAATATCACCACCAGGGCCCCTGCAATTTCTGCACTAACCTCCCTCAAAGTTCATGGGAATATCTTGCCCGCCCTGGGGATTTATCAACCTTTATTTGCTTTAAAGCAGCAAGCAACTCCTCCTCTTTAATCTGTCTCGACTCCATGACCTTACTGCTTCTTTGCTTCACTTCCCTAGTTTCCTCAGTAAATACAGATGGAAAAAAAATCAGATCATCCCCTTCTCTTCTGGCTCCAAATGTAGCCTACCACTCTGATCTTCAAGAGGACTTATCTTGTCCCTTGTTATCCTTTTGCTCTTTATATACCTGTAGAAGTCTTTTGGAATTTCCTTCACCTTGTCTGCCAAGCAACCCTTATGTCTTCTTTCAGTCCTCCTGTTTTTCTTGCAATTTTATACTCCTCAAGTCCCTCATTTGCTCCTTGTGGCCTATATCTGCTATACACCTCTCTCTTCTTCTGAACCAGCTCCCCAATATCCTCATGACCTGTTAATTTTGCCTTTTATCCTAACAGGAACATACATACTCGGTACTCTAAAAAGTTCACCTTTGAAGGCTTTCCACTTACTGAACTCATCCTTGACAGAAAGCAACCTAGCCCAATCCATGCATTCCAGATCCTTATTTAATTTAATCAAAATTGGCCTTTATCCAATTGAGAATCTCAAGGATCAGACCTATCCTTATCCATAATTATCTTGAAACTAATGGACCTAAAGTATTCCCCTACACATACTTACTGTACATCTGTCACCTGCCCTGATTCATTCCTAAACAGGATCCAGTATTGCACTCTTTCCAATTGGTACCTTATATATTGATTTAGAAAACTTCCCTGAACATATTTGATAAAAAGCCCTTTTGCAGCATGGAGCTCCAGTCAATATGTGGAAAGTTAAAATCTCCTACTCACACTTCTCACAACTTTATGTTGCATGCAGAGTCTAACTCCCTCCAAATTTGCTCCTCCAATTCTTGCTGATTATTGAGTGGTCTATAATGCAACCCATGAGTGTGATCACCCATATAACCTTATTTGATGAGCCCTCTGGTCTGTCCTGTCTAATCATAGTTGTAATATTTACCCTGACAAGTAATGTCACTTTCATTCCTCCTGCTCTATCGCGACTGAACAATGAAACCCCCAGAACATTGACCTGTCTATCCTGACCCTCCTACAAGTTTCATTAGTGGCCCTGCCTTTCCTACAGTACACCTTGCATTGAAATAGATGCACCTGAGGGCATTATTTCCACCTCGCACAATTCTTTCATTTCTACCTTTATATTCAAGCTTAACATCATCTTTTCTTCCTCCACTTCATTATCTGCTCTAGTATTCTGGTTCCCTTTCCCCTGAAAATCTAGTTTAAATCCCTCGGAACAACACTCACAAATATTCCCACATGGTTATTAGACTTCCTCCATTTCAGATGCAAACTGTCCCATCAGTACATATCCATTCTTCCCTGGAAGAGAGCCCAATGATCCAGAAATCTGAAGCTTTCCCTCCTGCACCATCTCTTTAGCCAAATGTTAAGTTTCTAACCTCATGAGCACGTGGCATAAGTAGCAATCCTAAGGTAACAATCCTGGAGATCCTGTCCTTTAACTTCACACCTAACACCCTGAACTCTCTTTGCAGGACCTCGCCACCCTTCCTATTCACCTCATTGGTCCCTACATGGATCATTACATGTGGCTGATAACCCTCCCTCTAGAGAATGCCACAAACCCAATTTGAGATATCCAGGACCATGGCACCTGGGAGGCAACATACCATCCAGAATTCATAATTGCTTCTATAGAACTTCTTATCCGTTCCTCTCACTATTGAAACCCCTATCACTACAGCTCACCTCTTCTCCTCCCTCCCTTTCTTGGCCATAGGGCAAGAAACCTGACTGTGCCAGAGACCTGACTGCCATTGCTTTTGTCTGGGTGGTCAACTCCTCAAAAGTGTCCAAAATGGTATATGTGTTATTGAGGGGAACTGCCACAGGAACATCTTGCACTGCCTGCCTGTTCCCTTTCAAGTTCAGGTTTATTATAATCCAATTATACAAGTACAACCCAATGAAACAGCGTTCTCGAGTCTTCAGTGCAAATACATGCAGACACACATCCAAACATAACACACATACAGACAAATTATATATATGCTGTATGTGTATGATATACAAAAATTAAAAAAATATTGCTTAACAAATAGTGAGTCTTGGAGAGTTTGTATTGTAATGGAATATATATTTGGGAGATAATTGATAAAATTAGAGTGGGTTACATACATACACACATTTTAAAACAGATCTTATTTGAAATACTGAAGAATTCATATTCAGTGAACTTTACAGAAACTATGGAGAATGCTATGCACATCCCACAAGTAGGTGCTAATTGAAATGATGTCATCAAATGCATTGATTGAAGATAGGTCATATGTGTTGAACATTTTTACAAGGCTTCTGACCTTTCTGCAAAGTGCTCACTCAAAGGTCAATGAGAAGTTTTGTTTACTTAAGACAACAGATGGGAGCAAAAGACTAACTCCTATTGTTGGCTGGAGAAGGTGGGGGGGGGGGGGGTTTGCAAGTGAGAGAGTCACATGGGCTTTCTAGCAGTTGGAAGATGAAGAGAGAGAGAGAGACTGAACAGTCACCGCTGAAGCAAGAAGGAAGCTTGTTGGAATTGAAACAGAAAGCTCTAGAGCGGCAGATGGCTAGAACTGCTATCTGTCTGATGTTTCTCTTGGAATAAGTGGAACAGAAAGGAATTCTGTGATAGCCTGAAAAAAGAGGTTATCATCTGGAGAACCCTGATGGGGCAAGTTTCATCACCAAGATATTGAGGTGACTAATGGTGGTACCTCAGTTGTGGAAATCCTGGAACAACAAATCTCTCTCTGCAAACCTCCAAAGAACCTTCTTGAGCAGTAAACATTTACCTTTCGAGCACCAAAGCCTGGTGAAGTTTATACATGTTAAATTCTGTGCACAGTATAAGAATTGCCTGCAACCAGTGAACTTGGAAGAATGAGAAGTGAGATTGAACTGTGAACCTAAGAACTTTTCTTAAATTTACACATACATCATATGCATGCACTTAGAATTAGAAGGGGGTTAATTTGGGTTAGTAAAGTTAATAGAGATAAGTTAAAGTTTGATTCTGTTTTCATGCTTAAAGATAATTAAAAACAACTTTTGTTTAAGTAACCATTTATCATAGTGAATATCTATTGCTGCTGGGTTTTGGAGTCCTTTGGGCTCGTAACAGTATGAGCAGTTAACTCAGCCATTTGACATTCTCATGGCCTGTGGGAAGAAGCTGTTTCTCAGCCCGGAGGTTCTGGCTCTGATACTCCTGCAACTCTTTCACAATGTGTGTAGTTGAAAGTTGCTGTGTACAGGGTGAAGGATCTTCAACGATTTTGCGAGCCGTCTTCAAACAACAATTCCAGTAGATCACATCGATGGGGTTGAGGGAGACTCCAAAGATCGACTCTGCCCTCTCATGACTGTCACCCAGCTAGTTTTCTCTTGCTTCCAAAGTGTGGCTGTGTCCCTGTAACTGTTGTCTATCATCCCCTCAGCCTCCCAAATGATCCGGAGTTCATCCAACTCCAGCTCCAATTTGCTAACATGGAGTTGGAAGCTCTTCTTGGATGAAGTTGGCAGGGATGTTGTTAGCTTCCCTGACCATGCGCAATCTGCAAGTGGAGCATGTCCCTGTCCTGGCTGCCACTCTCAATGTCTTATGAAATGGAAAAAAAAATGAAAAAAAACCTGTCCTTCCGTGAACCTTCTTGCTGAATCCTTTGATTCTCCACAGGGTTTCCTTACCTTACCTCAACTCCTGCACTACCGCCTCAGCCTCTGCTCGCCAAAGTCTCCTGAGCCAAAGCCTGAAATTCCCTCTCTTGCACTGGTTGCTCCACAAGGTTCACTCTACTTAAGCTTCCCTTCTCTTTAGTGGCTAAAGCTAATTCGCCAATGGAGACATTTAAACCAGCACCTCCCTTTGCTAATGCTTTTTAAACATTCTTCTCATTCCAACTCCCGCTCTCGCGGTCCCTGACTGGTAGTTTAATTTATCAAATGATGATTGGAGCATCCAATGTACCTGTGAGGCCGCAGGAAGTAAGAATTTTGGACCATCTGCACGTTGTACTTACTTATATGACAATAAACTCTTCATACCATGTTCATCATCACTTGCCTGAATATTGGCTTCTGAGACTCCTTCAAACTTCTTCTGTGAAGTTCCCTGGAATTGCATGCTGCCGCCCCTGTTGCGTTGTTGTTATCTATATCCACTTTGATGATGACAGGACCAGCAAACCACAGGCAGTAATGGCTCTAGTAAAGGCTACATTACACTCACAGAGAGGCAATCAGACCAAACTCGGACACGTACCAAGGCATTCTCCTATTTACCATTCACCTCAAGGAGTAATCATCCTTGGAGGCAAGGAGCTGCTGTTAATAGCAGATGTGTCTCAGTGATATAAATTCTGGTAATTGTTTCTATCTATCAAGGATGGCCAATTTTAGGAATAATATTGAATTATACTTTAGATGAGAATGGGTTACCCCCAAAAGTCTGCTTGCTTCTTAAAGGCCCATCCAACTGGTAAGACAATGAATCAGATGAGTATTTCACACAATTGAGTAATGTGTTATATTTTCCTTTCCTATTTCCACAGTGAGTTGTCTGCAATACATTTCTTGGAAACAAATAAATTATAACTTGCTTGAGGAAATTGGATACATAATTGAAAAGGTAGGGGAGGGGGAAGTTGGGAGGGGAAGGGGCTGGATTGCCAGGATTGGATGGATCTTTCAGCAGGAAAATAAACATAGGCCCCCTCACCCCAACACTGTTCTCTTCCCAATGAAATTAACCAGCTTCATTAGAAACTATGGTCACGGTTCCAAGCAATGGAGCAGCTATATGGAAGAGAAAATCTAGCAGCAGTTTTATTAGGAAAGGGCTTGATAGATACACAGCAAAGGATGTTTCCTCCTCATTGGTAGATTAGTAACACGAGAACGGGAATACAGAAGCAGAACGATGAAGATCGGAACAGTTTTTTTCATGCAGAGTGTATTGAGTACATTTGCACAGGGAGGCATTGAAGCAAAATTAAATCACAACATTTAAGAGGGAGTTTATTAAACACAAGAGGGGAAGTATTAAAGGACGTGTTAAAGAGCAGAACAGGGAATTAGAGTAAAATAAAGCCATTTTCAATTCTATGATTTTATTCAATTGAGAGTAATAACATAATGAATATAAAAACAAACATATGCATGCAAACACACACACACACACACACACAAACACACACACAC